>NC_091457.1:96293595-96401095 GCF_027789765.1 Dendropsophus ebraccatus
CGGATCCCTGCCCTGAACAACCTATGGGCAGACCAATTCGCAGCAGGATGGACATCCCGCTGCAAGTTTGTCAGCAGCCCATCCCATTAACCCCCTTGCCGCCGGAACATATACTTCACCTGGTCCCGGCTCCGGCTCGCTTCGGGGGTTCCCGGAACGCCCCATTTGGCCAATCAGTGCGCTGCCGGGCGGGCTACTGACAAACCCGCAGAGGGATGTTCATCCTGCTGCGAGTTTATTTGCCTATAGGTTGTTCAGGGCAGGGATCCCCAACGGGTCTCGCTGTGAATTCTCAGCGAGAAACCTGCTGCAGATCCGTTACCTGTGAACGCAGCTTTAAGGTATAAGGCCTTTTCCCCTATGGTCGGTGTCCTGTCCGGTTGCTACAGGATACCTTGGGATAGTGTAGTTATGGATGATATAGTCACAGGTGGCCAGAGCAGTGTAATGACCCTCCTGAATAGTAGGACCTGCCACCCACAGAAAGTGGAGATGTCCCAAGGTTGCGGTGTATATACTGTGTAGGTGGTAGTGACTAATCACAGACTCCGTGGAAAACGTTGACTTACTATTGGCAAATGTGCAACAGGTAATACAGATGGGCTTAGATATACACTAGATAAAGTTCGAATAAATGCTTGAAAACAGGACCACCAGATCTGTGTGATAAGTGCTGAGTAGGATGTAGTAGAGTTAGTAGAGGTAGCGTAGTAGAGAGGAGGGTGCCGTGAGAGTTTCAACCCAAGTAGTAATGTGCTTTGACGGGATGTTGGAGTGTAGAGAAGAATACTTTTAGAAGAAGAAGAATGAGAAAAGTGTGCCTGTGTATTGACCTTTCTAGAGTCTTCACACCATCTTATGCCCACTAGCGTTGGCTGAACCATACTAATAGGTGACACAGTCCCCAGTCCTTG
Source organism: Dendropsophus ebraccatus (assembly GCF_027789765.1). Classification (NCBI taxonomy): domain Eukaryota; kingdom Metazoa; phylum Chordata; class Amphibia; order Anura; family Hylidae; genus Dendropsophus; species Dendropsophus ebraccatus. Next base: position 96,294,510 of record NC_091457.1, read on the forward strand.
TTACCTGGGATGAGCAGAGTGCTGAGGGTTTCCTGGCTGACACTCGCGCTGCGAGATGGAGTTCATAAACTTTTATAGTAACCTTGCTTCACCTGGATCAGTTCCTAGCTCTTTGGCTCTTTAGTGGATACTGTCCTGCACTGTTGTTTCTCCGAGTCTACGGCGTGGGTTGAGGTGATCTGTTCACTTATCCTCTCCTGAGGGGTTTAACACTGTATCATGCAAGGTATAGGCACTAAGGTAGAAGTTTGTAAGAGAGCACTGTCCTGCATCCTACCCATGCGGGGTACTGACTAAGACTGCACCTCTTCTTTAGAGGGGACCTGGCAGAGGGCCAGGGCCCAGGTAAGACCACTGTGGAGAGCTATCTGGTCTGTGTCCTTTCTCCACAGAATCTCGTCTAAGACTCTTCCTTCACCCAAGGGACTAACTTCCTATCCAGCGTGTAAGATGTGCTGTGGTTGGGTGGGAAGAGTGCAACAGAGGTGATAGGACAGAAGAAAGTAAAGATCCTACTGGTTCACAGATTCTGGTGCACACAAACACCATAACCCTTTGAGACACTTCAGCTTTGCAGCTTCAACACTTCAATACATACCACAGTGACCTCTAGTGGTTATCCCTTAATACTACTTTGACTGCAATAAGACCTCAAAAAGTACAGACTTTTGCGAAGGGTGTGAACAACAGTAACAACCCTAGTGGGAGACCACAGTAGTGTGTGACGCCACTCCGGTGGTGGTTTGCCAAGATACAGCCGGATCTTAGGGTATTAGTTTGTGACGCCAATGCCAGGGAGGCACACAGATGTGGTGGCACACCTGCTTTTAGTTTAGGAGGCAGGCTGTACCCTTTTCCCCTGTGGACAGTGTCCTGCCGGATTGCTTCAGGGTCCCTTGGGTTAGTGTAATCACAGATGGCCAGAGTGGTGTAATGATCCTCCCGGACTATCGGAACTGCCACCAACAGAAAGGTAAAATGTCTCAAGGTTGTAGTGTGTACTGTGTCGGTGTAGGGTGAAGAATCAAGGAGGCTCTTTAGCATAAATAATCTTGGTTTTACTTGAAAGGTACTTGTGTGCAGCAAGACATACAGCTGTGCATTGACAAGATAAGTTACACTTGACAGTTCCCTTGATAAAGCACTAGATAAGACACTTGATAATACGATAACCATTTCTGTGACAGGAATAGAGCAAGTACAGTTTTGCTGACTGAGTAGCGTGTTGATGGATGCAAAGAAACAGAGTAGCAGAGAGGAGGATGTTGTGAGGGTCCCAACCCAAGTAGTACTGTGCTCTGCCGGGATGTTGGAGGATGCCAACATGCCCACTAAATTTGGCCGAACCGTCCTATATGGTGACACAAGAATCGTTTGTGTTTATCCTCACTTTTGGTCACCCTTGAGTCCAGGGTCTACTCTCATGTGCACCTTGAGCGACATACAGCCAGAATAAACACTATTTGATATATGGAAGGGATTGAATTCGAGTGCTGAACATCCACTGCCTTTTGGTTGTGTAACATCACTGAGGAGAAGCTGTTAGCTGTGTCCTGTCTGAGGTCCTATCCATACAGGGCTCTGACTAAGACTGACTCTTGAGGGTACGGGGACCTGACAGAGGCCAGGGCCCAGAGAGGACCACTGTAGAGAGCTGTCTAGCTTGCGTCTTTCCTCTATGATGTCCAACACGAAAAAGACCCATGCACTTCCTCCACCCATGTGACCTACTACCCTAGCTTATCTAAAGTGTGCTGTGAGTGGGTGAAGAAAGCAACAGAAGAAGTAAAGAGAGAGGTCATAGGTGAGAAGAAGAACAGATTCCTGTTGGTCCGCAGATCCATGTGACATACAAACAAACAATAACACTTTACACACTTCAGCCGTGCAGTATCTGAATACACATATCTAATACAGCGACATCTAGTGGCGAAACTTTATAGCTACTTTCATCACCACTTTGGCACAGTAAGTACAGACTTTTCTGAAGGGTGTAACCAATAGCAACACCTGTGGTAGGACACTACAGATAGAAATGCTTTATATTACAGTAACAGCTATTCCACCTATAACTATTGACAACCAGACTTTCTATCATGACTGAGGGGTTACTGACATCCCTAAAGATAATAGAATCACACTGTGATCAAACATTAGATACAAAGTTATCTACAGAGACGAGTTCCTGTTTTTGGCTTATTTATGTTGTCTGAGATCTTTTAAGTTTTATGTGCTATATAACAAATACTACCACAAAACCTGATTGCCTTCAGTAACATAAGAGGGTGATCAAGCCTCCTCCTTACTCCAGACCTCTGCATGTCTACAATCAATTAACCATTTGGGTGGCTAAATCCATTACTTAATAAGTTTGGCCCGTTGGCTGTTATCCATCCATGCCATTTGAAACCTCTGGAGAAGCTGAGTAGTACGTCAGCGCAGGGTGCATGAAGCTGCTGTGTTGGTCTTGATTTCCTGGGTAAGAGTTGTGTGGCCTCAGCCTCAAACAAGTCACTGATGTTATTTTAGCTGTGGACTGGAACCAGCAAATGTAATCTAATAATTGTTTTAAGCTTCAAACATAGGAGGAGTTACTGCAAGAAGTTATGTCAGAGTCCAATATCTCCATTAGAATGAATACTGACACCAGGGACCAGAATCAAGTACCGGCTTCACCTTACCTAGAGTGATTCATCAAAATGTTGTTCCTTATTATAAGGCAGATTTAATTCTGTGCCTGGTGTTACCCCATGCTGAGTGAACAGTTTATTACATTGCTTCTTTTGTACAAAAATACAACTACTATAATACGTCATCTGTGTACAAGAAAATAACTGTTGTCGCCTATGTGCCAGAATATACTTACTATTATACTGGTGGACAGTATGGACAGGGACAGCAGCCTGTGCAAAGCCTGTGCTATTGAACAAGATATGGGCACATATAATATGTACTGTATGGTGGAAGGTGTGAGGCATAAAACATATCAGGAAAGATGTAAGGATTTGAATCTGTATAGTCTGGGGGAAAAAAGGGAAAAGGGGGACATGATCAAAACCTTTACATATGTGAAAGAACTAAATAAGGTTCAAGAGGGAAGTATGTTTAGAAAATATAACTAAACTCAAGAACAAGAGGACACAGACATAATTTAGCTGGGGTAATGATCAGAAGTAAAGTGAGAAAAAATTACTTTACTGAAAGAGTAGTAGATGCTTGGAACTTCCTTCGGATATAGTAAATAACTTAAAGGACAACTCCGGCGAAAAAATTTTTTTGGCTTATTTAACACACATTACAAAGTTATATAACTTCGTAATGTGGTTAAATACCCGGTCTGGCCCCCTTCCCCCACTTTCCGACCCCCGACCCCCCACCCCGGAAGTTAAAGAATATATACATTACCTATTACGGTCGTCACGGTCCTCTTCTCTGGTGTCGAGTGACGTCAGAGCTGGGGGGCGGTCCGGGTCTTCTTCCTCTTCGGCGTCTTCATTGAGAGTGAATGGGAGAGAAAAGGCTGCTGGTGCACATGCGCACCAGCAGCCTTTTCATTGGCTGGAGCACATCACATGGCTTCCAGCTTGCTCAGCCCTGATTGGCTGAGCTTGCTGGAAGCCATGTGATGCGCTCCAGCCAATGAAAAGGCTGCCGGTGCGCAAGCGCGCTGGCAGCCTTTTCTCTCTCATGGACCCGGAAGAAGGAGACATCGCTGGACGGCGGACGCAGGTGACGGTGAGGCGGACGGCGGGCGAATGGAGTGGCGATCGTCACCGGAGGGATGGTGAGTATGGTGTCTGTGTTTTTTTTTGGGGGGGGGTCCCGCCGGAGTTGTCCTTTAATGTAAACCTACCTGGGATAAACATATATCTATCCTAAGATAATAAGAAGGGAAAAACTAAAAGGGCAGACTAGATGGACCCAGTGGTCTTTTTCTGCCGACAATCCTCTATTTTTCTATTGTTCAATGCCTCTGATAGTGGCCCCTAAGTACAAGTATATACCTTCTATAATACTGTCCCTATGTACAAGAAAACAACTATCATAATACTGTTTCTCTGTACAAGAATGTACTTTATTACTGCCCCCCATGTACAACAATCTTTCCTTATTAAGTTATAACTTATTTGGAATGCTTTTACTATAGTATAATACTGACTCCATTGACTGACTGATTATAACATAGACCCCCCCAACTACTGGAGCATTGTAAAGCTGGACACAGTGATACTGCCCCCTATGTACAAGAATATTAGTACTGCTTATGTATTTGGTAACACAGGGACTGCAGATGTTATGGCAGGAGCAAGATGTTGTGGTACCACTGCAGCACTTTAGTCCCTCATTATTAGCAGCCTCACCCTCTGATGTCCTAGCAAGCAATGGCTAGGGATACAGCAAGACTGGAAGTCAGGATCAGCAACAACACCACTGTAGCACTTGTCATGGGGCTCTGAGTGGTAGTTAGCTCTCCTTGGGACCCAACAAACACCCATTAGGTGTTCCTATTAACCCCCTGATGCAAGACTTAAATGCAGAGGGTCAAAGTTAGTTGCATAATGGGTAAACTTTACTGAATAAGTTTCTTAAAGGCACAGTACACTCTATACAAGTCCCTTGTTCACAAGGTGTGTTTTTATGGATTGAGGTGGATTGAATCTCTGTAGGCAAACTGAGCTGGACAATACTTGGGGTTTTAGGAAGGCTCTTAGGAAAAACTTTATTAGGTTTAGACAAGGGGACCTTGAGGGGACCTATACAACCTTGGTTCATGTTGCAATAACTTGTTGAGGAAACACCCATACTGGCAGTTTAGAAGAGAGTCTTGACAATTCTGCAAGAGAACATGGAGAGGCACATTCCAGGAGTACAGATCCCAGGGTTGAACGAATGGCTAGAGCTAGCCCTTTAACTTATGACAAAGAGGCCAAACAACTGTAGCAGGAAAAACAGGTGCATAAGCACAATCCACTGGCTTGATTGTTGAGACTTTGCAGGACTTGATAAAAGACAACTTGGATAACCCTCTCAGCGTGAACAGACTTTAGTCCCTCATTATTAGCAGCCGCACCCCCTGATGTCCTAGCAAGCAATGGCTAGGGATACAGGAAGACTTCAGGATCAGCAACAACATACTCAGTTACAGGGAGGCAGGATCAGACATTGGTCAGATAGTAAAGCTCTATAGATTTGCTGGACACTTAGCAGGAACTGACCTGGATGTGGAACTGAACTAAACTCCATCTGAGCACATAGCCTCCACCCTAACTTATAGACTTCTGAGTTACTCCCTATTGGTGGAGAGAAGCCTGAGGTATCTTTTTTTTTTTGACACAGGATAGGTAAGAATTGGAGAGAAGGTTTTAGCGGGGATGTGATAGACCCAGGCCGAAAGAAGCATCATCTGACACGAAACAGCCGTCATCAGTTGCGCACCTGCATTGATTCCCCTCTTCCCACTGCCCCCAATGTACAGTAATATAACTACTATAATACTGGTCCTATGTACAAGAATACAACTACTATAATAATGCTAATATGTTCAAGAATTTAACTTCTATAATACTGCCTCCTATGTACAAGAATATAATTACTATAATACTGCTAATATGTACAAGAATATATTTACCATATTTCTGCTTCAATGTGCAAGAATCTAATTAATATATAATAAATATTACTGCCTTATTTCCCCCTACAAATAGGAACATTAATGCTCCTTTTAGTTTTGTAGCCTCTTTGGGTCCCAACTATGTTTCACACAACATACTATTTTTTAAAAGAACGGCTGTTGTTCTCCATTAAAACAATGGCCGTTTGTTTCATAATGCAGTGATATGCATTGGAGGCAATGCAACAACGTCCGTTGTTTTCACGCAATGTATTGAACAACGGCCATTGTTTTGAGTACCAAACAATGGCCGTTGTTCAATGCATTGCTTTCACTGCATATCATTGCAGTATGAAGAAAAAAACTGCAATTCTTTTAATGGAAAACAACAGCTATTCTTTAAAAAAAAAAAAAATTGTACGTTGTGTAAACATAGCCTTAGGGAAGGTTTATGTGTAGCTTGTGCCTCTTGTGCATTTATTGCATGTATTTCTAGATCGCAGTGAATCTTCTAGGCATCAGTCTCTTGGGGCAGTATTAGTAAGGTTTATCCTACTCTCACAGTAGAATTGTTAGATCTGATGTGTTCACTGAGATTGCAGCTCCTGCTGCCATTTCCCACCAGGGTGTCACTTGGGTGATTAAGCTCCTTTGTTTGTTATTATGTTGTTACAGTGTGTGACTTTTGTGTTGTTAATGAGTGGATGGGGTGAACAGGAGGATGATAACATGGTCAGGGCACTGGAGCTTGTTGTTGACTAGGGAGTCTAATGTAGTCTGAGGTCTGGAGCTTGGTGGTGAGAGTTGAATTTCATGTTTTGTCTTTGTGTTTACCTTACAGTAGGATTACACCGCTCATATCCAGGGAACAAATCCTACAATTGTGTTATTAGCTCAGCCTGCAGACAGGAATTTGGCAAAAAGCCACACGATGCCCTGACATGGCTCGTGGGATTACAGCCTGAGGCCTGGAGGTTACAATAACTACCTGCAAGAGTATGTGTTGTCTGCATGGGGCTTGTATGATCGCCACGTGACCATATGTCAGTCCTCAGGATGTTCCTCTCTCTACCAACAGCTTGGACTAAAACTCTCTAGTGGTTAATGTAAAAAGGGAAATAGATTTCATTTGAAGTCATAGCGGCATGGACCATGCTCAGTTCTAATATTATTACTGTGATTAACCTTTTCCTATTCCAGGGTGTAACAGTACATCTTAGCAGGCAGTTAGTGCTCCAGGGTGTACTGGTACGTCTTAAGGATCAAATGCGCTCAGAAGCAGAGCCCATTCGATTGGAGGTGGATCAGTGGTGCAATCAGTAGCTAGCATGGCACTTACCGGGTTGAAAGGGGCAATCCCCCATCAGCATTCCTGCAATGCAATCTCGGAGATCCGACTGTTGCCATGGAAGTCTGTGAGGAACAGCCACAGGTAGGGACTCACAGGCTACAATTGTCAGTGTGATATGGCAGCCTAGTATAACAGGGATCACACAATCACAATGTCAAATCCCCTAAGGAATAAAAATAAGTGTTAAAAAAAAAAAGTTTTAAAAAAGCATAAAATATATCTATTTTCCAAAAGGAGAAAAAAAACCTAAACATAATTGATATTGCTTTGTTCATAACCACTTTACTGGTACCTTTGGGGGAGCTGCAAATGCATTCCAGATAAATTTGCGATAAATTAGCAAAATGGCTCTCCTTCTCTTTTAAACCCTGATGTGTTCTCAGACAGCTGTTTATGACCATATGTGAGGTACTACTGTACTCAGGAAAAATTGTGAAACAATCTTTGGTTTGCTTATGCCCCTATGTTCCTTATCAAAATCTTGAGCCAAAAATTAAAAACACTCTATGTGGCCTAGTGCTAAAAACTTTCCTTAGGGTGCCTTCACATGTACCGTATCGCTGCGTATTTATCGCTGCGAGTTTCTCACACATAAATCCACAGTGATACTGATTGCTATAAAGTCAATGTATGTGTATTCTCGCTGCATGTTTGGTGCGATTTTGGTGTGTGTTTGGTGCGTGTTTGGTGCGATTTTTACGAAGTTTTGATTTTCACAGGAGAGTTTAACACCACAAAAAACGCATCTACTTTCGTGCGAGTGCGATAAAATGTGTGAAGGCACCCTAAAGAGGAAGTCCTGCGAAAATGTTTATTAACCCTTAGAGGACTGGGCCAATTTGCATTTTTGCAAAAATTCCATGTGTGGTGAAATTGATTTAAAAAACAATTTTTTTTTTATTTGGGGGTATTTGTTTTTACGCCATTCGCCCTGGGGTAAAACTGACTCAAGTCGTTACGATTACAACGATATATAATATGTATGACTTTTATTTTATGTGATGGCTTGTAAAAAATTCAAACCATTGATAACAAATATATGTTCCTTAAAATCGCTCTATTCCCATGCTTATAGCGCTTTTATCCTTTGGTCTATGGGGCTGTGTGAGGTGTCATTTTTTGCGCCATGATGTGATTTATGTAGGTTTACAACATAGAGGCTTCTCAAATCCACTTCAGAAATTGAATTAGTCCCTTTAAAATAAAGGGGAAAAGTTGGCAATTTTAATAAAAATATGAAAGTTTGCTGCTGAGCTTTTAAGCCCTCTAACATCATAAAAAAAGAGTAAAAGGACATTTACCAAACTATTAAATTATCATTTCTAATTATTTAAACTATTAATCATTTACGTGGCAAGAATATAATTACTAAAAGTATCAAACAAAATTTACCACTAAAGTACAATGTGTGACAAAAAAAAACAAAAAAAAACAAACAGAATCAGATATGTTAAAGAGACACAAAGTTACCATCACATAAAGTAAAACAGGTCACATTTGAAAAATGGTAGTAGTAATAATAATAATAATAATAATAATAATAATATAGTACTTTTGTATTTGTATGATAATCATACATACGATCTTGTCTGTGGCCACCACTTATTTAATGTTGGGAAGGATCTGCAGCAGTCAGTTTCAGTCACCTGCAACCTTGGAAACTTTGAAGTTATAGAAACATAGAAGATTGTCGGCAGAAAAAGACCACTGGGTCCATCTAGTCTGCCCTTTTAGTATTTCCCTTATTATTATCTTCAGATAGATAGATGTTAATCACAGGCATGTTTACATTCAGTTATTGTAGATTTACCAACCACATTTGCTGAAAGTTTGATCCAAGCATCTACTACTCTTTAAGTAATATTTACTCACGTTGCTTTTGATTTTTCCCCAAACTAACCTCTCGCCGTGTCCTCTTGTTGTTAAGTTTTTTTTTTCTAAAAACACTTCCCTCCTGACCCCTATTTGGTTCTTTAACATATTTAACCCCTTCAAGACCAAGCCTATTTGCACCTAAAAGACCAGGCTCATTTTTCAAAATCTGATCTGCCTTACTTTATGCGCTTATAGCTCAGTGATGCTTTAACGTATGCTAGCGATTCTGAGATTGTTTTTGTCACATATGGCACTTTATATTAGTGGCAAAATTTGGTCACTACTTTGTGTGTTTTTTGTGAAAAACATCAAAATATCATGAAAAATTAAAAAAATTAGCATTTAAGAACTTTGAAATTCTCTGCTTCTAAAAAAAGAAAGTTGTATCACATAAATTAGTTACAAAGTCACATTACCGATATGTTCTCTTTATTCTGGCTTCATTTTTTAAACATATTTTACTTTTTTAGGGTGTTACGGGGCTTAGAAATTTATCAGCAAATTACCACATTTTCGTGAAAGTTTCCAAAACTGATTTTTTTAAGGGACCAGTTCTTTTTTAAAGTTGATTTAGGAGGTTTGTATACTGGAAACCCCATAAGTGACCCCATTTTGGAAACTACACACCTTAAAGAATTCATCTAGGGGTATAATGAGCATTTTAACCCTACAGGGGCTGGAGGAAAGTATTCACCATTAGGCCGTAAAAAAATTAAAAATTAACATTTTCCAATAATATATACGTTTAGATTAAAGTTTCTCATTTTCAAAAGGAACATTAGAAAAAAAGCACCCCAAAATTTGTAACGCAGGTTCTCTTAAGTACTACGGTACACCATATGTGGGCGTAAACCACTCTATGGGCACACGGCAGGGCTCAGAAGGAAAGGAGCGCCAATTAGCTTTTCCATTGCAGATTTTGCTGAAGAAGTTTCCGAGCGCCAGGTGCATTTGCAGTGCCCCTGTAGTGTCAGCAGAGAGAAAAAAACCCATAAGTCACCCCATTTTGGAAAGTGCACCCCTCAAAGAATTCATCTTAGGGTAGGATGAGCATTTTGACCCCACAGGTGTTAGAGGAAAGTATTCAAAATTAGACAGTAAAAATCAAAAACTCAAATTTTTCCAATAATATGTTCCTTTAGTTTGAAATTTCTCAATTTCACGAGGAACAAGAGAAAAAAAGTACCCCAAAATCTGTAACGCAGGTTCTCCTGAGTAGAACGGTACCCCATATGTAGGCATAAACCACTGTATGGGCACACAGCAGGGCTCAGAAGGAAAGGAGCGCCAATTAGCTTTTCCATTGCAGATTTTGCTGATAAAATCTGAGCGCCAGGTGCGTTTGCAGCACCCCTGTAATGTCTACAGAATAGACATAGCTAGTAATAGTTATTAGAATAGCGCAGTTACTAAAATTAAATTTAAAAAAATGAGATTACAGGTAATGTGGGGTGGTTACGGACAGTCTAGGGTGGTTCCAGGTAATCTGGAGGTGGTTACGTGCAGTCTGAGGTGGTTACGGGTAATCTGGAGGTGGTTACAGGCAACCTGGGGTGGTTACGGGCAACGTGGGGTGGTCACGGGCAACCTGCTGTGGTTACGGCAACCTGGGGTGGTTACAGGCAACCTGGGGTGGTTACAGGCAACCTGGGGTGGTTAGAGGCAACCTGGGGTGGTTACGGGCAACGTGGGGTGGATACGGACAACCTGCTGTGGTTACAGACAATCTAGGGTGGTTACAGGCAACCTGCTGTGGTTACGGGCAACATGGGGTGGTTACAGACAATCACAGGAGTGTGCCACTTACTAAATTCAGGGCCTCTTTCTTTAGCACACCTTTAGCACACCCTTCTTTAGTGTTAGTAGGAAACACTGGAGTCAATAAATTACCCCAAACTACAGTGATGAGGCTTTATTCATATACAACTGGACAATGGCTTTATCACAAGAGAATGGCACCCATGTCCACTCATTGCTGGTGCTACACACTCTTTGGTTTTTGTTTTTTTGTTTGTTTGTTTTTTCTTTCCAGTGCACTCAGTCTTACACAATCACATTTTTAAATCAGAAAACCTTCCTGTTTTTCTGAGAGTTTAGTCTTTCAGGAAGTGAAATCATTCTCAGAACCTTCTACGCCTCTACCAGAAGCACTGTAGTGTTTTGGAAGCTCGAGCAGGACACAGATTGAAGAAATGCTGAGATGACCAAGAGCAAAGGGGGTTAAGGGGCTTCATACTATTATGTGAAGATGGGTAAAATACTGAGAGTACCCCATGCAGTAGAGGTCTTTTGTCATATTGTTAACTAATTTAGCTCTTGGCAAAGGTGGGTGATTCTCATGGTTCAAGATTTCAATGTTGTGCAATGTTGGCAATGTTGTAAGATCTTGCGTTCTGAGGGTACAAACACACACACACCATATACGCAGCTTATTTACTGCTGCGATACGCAGCAGATACGCAGCAGATTAGATCTAAATAACTGAACACAGCATCAAATCTGAACCACCAAGTCTGCTGCAGATCTGCTGCGTATACGGTGTGTGTATTTGTACCCTTAATCTAGAATAAACATGTAGTTAAACAATTAGTCTTATATGAGAACTGTTGCTTTATGTTTTTTGACCTGCAGACTTTTGCCCAGGTGGTAAAAATAATTTACAAGTTGCTCCCAAGTAGTCACTGCAATCATGAGTGACAACAGTTCCTAACTTAACCTTCGGATACCTGCGTAGCTTTATCTGCCTGATATGGACCCCAAGGAATAAAATGACTTCCACGATCAAAGGAAACATCCTGTTTTCACGGTACAGGGTTTCCGAGTGCCCTCTTTGGCACTAGGGCATGACTGCCAATCCACAAGGGTCACAGGAAGGACACAACTGATGACTATTTTCCATAACTTGAAACCTTAAATCAATCCTGTGCTGTCTGTAATTAAACACTATGGGGGAGATTTATCAAACTGATGTAAAGTGAAACTGTCTCAGTTGCCCCTAGCAACCAATCAGATTCCACTTTTCATTCCTCACAGAATCTTTGGAAAATGAAAGGTGGAATCTTATTGGTTGTTAGGAGGAACTGAGCCAGTTTCACTTTACACCATGTTTGATAAATTTCCCCCATATAGTATTCACTCCCCACTCTGTGTCAAGTGACCTGGTCTTAACATTTACACCCTGAATGCTAAAAAACTTTTAGGGTAGCTTCACATGTACCGCATCGCAGCGGATTTGATGGTGCGGATCCGCAGCAAATTTCATCTAAATAACTGAACACATCATCAAATCTGCTGCAGATCTGCTGCGGATCCTGTACGTGTGAATGCACCCTTAATGTCCCTAGGAGTTTTAATTAATGACAGACATACTTTTAAATTAATCATAGATACTATAGTTATCGCCATAAATTATATTCATCATGGGGGAGATTTATCAAACATAGTGATAAGTGAAACTGGCTCACTTGCCCCTAGCAACCAATCAGATTCCACCTTTCATTTTCCAAAGAGTCTGTGAGGAATGAAAAGTGGAATCTGATTGTTTGCTAGGGGCAACTGGGCGAGTTTTACTTTACACCATGTTTGATATATCTCCCCCTAAGTGCGTACTTCTCAACCTCCTAATGGTCTATAAACTCAGACGCTACCCAATGAAAAGTTTTGATGTGTATGTGACATATCAAATGTTTTCTTTTCATATGATAGGTATTATGCTTGCTGTTTTTATAACTCTTTTTTTAACCAATTAGTCATTTATGGCATTTGCTGAATTGGAACATCCCTTTAAGGGCCTAATTCCTAAAAATCTAAATTTCCACAAAAGCTTGCTGAAATACCCAGTTATGGCACATTCCCATAACCCATTGGTTCATGTCCCAAAAAAGGGATGTTTGGGAGGTATACTTCAGACTTATTTGCACCCCTTCCCCAAATTACTTCTAGACACTTTATTGAAGCAGCAGGCAATGGCCTCTTCCTGACCTTCAGATGGCTCCATCCACTTACAATAATTACAGATTTGAAATAATTCTGTGGATTCAGTTCTAAATGAATGTACCAGAATGCTCTGGTTTTATTTTCATCATTTCAGTCCCAGAAGAAACTTTTTGTTACATTTCTTCTTGGACTTGAAATTCAGTAATTTTAATTTTGGCTGCTTTGTAGGATTCCCTCAGCATTTCATCAAAGGTTTCCTGAGATAAATATTTCGAGAGATTTCAGAAATCTAAAAATTGATGCAAACATTAAAAAAAGGTTTTACTAGGAAAAACAGCAATAATATTTTGAAACTCTCGTCGGAAGCTTCCCCTCCCTGAGTCCACATGGAAAAACCTCTATTCTTGTTCTGCCAGAATTAATCCTGAGGCCAAACTGTGAATTAACTATTTCAAGATCAAAGAGAAGGAAAGAAACAAAGATTTTTTTTTATAATTTAAAATATAATTACAGTCAATCCCATATTAGACCTCCCCTTTACAGGAGCTCTACGACTTCTGCCTACACATCATCAGCCTCTTTATTAACAGGGAATGTAGAATTTGCCAAAAAGTCTCATTAAGTGTAATTTTTATTGATTTCTACTACGATCTAAAGTGGAGAACATTTACACCTTACAAACTTTCAATTTTTCACATTTAAAAACAAAATTTATAGTAACTTTGTCTAGATTAGGTTTATTCATAAAAAATGGTTTACATTCCAAGAAAAACAAAGTTCCATTAAAGACTTTGCCAAATCTCATAGGAAACGATTGCTGGCCATAAATAACAAGATTTTATAAAAATCCAAAACATTTTACTCAATTTAAAGTTAATTTAATTTGAACATATGGAATTTGTATGTAAGGCTATGTTCACACTATGCTATTTGCACAACGGCAGTTGTTATGAAATACAGCAGTTGTTTTTACATAGTGTAAACATAGGAGGACTAATTGGTCTTTGGGTGTATCTTTTATTAAATTAAGGGCGCTTTATAAATAAATTATTAATAATAATAATAATAATAAAAGTCCATTGAATTTAATAGTAAAAACAGTGAAAGGACAGTGAAAGGCTATGTTCACACAAAAAATAGAGAAAAGTCTTCCGATTTTGATAATTAAAAACACGTCCATTTTTGCCACAATTTAACTGACTGTAATGGTAATGCATTGAAGTCAATGGGAAGACAGATGTCCAATGCACACAATGCATTGAATAACGGACGTTTTTACTATGGACGTCAAAATAATGAACATGATCATTATTTTCGGACGTCTTTTGCAAACAGCAGACGTTTTTTATTAGTTGTTCACACACAGTTTTTCTTTTATCACCATTCTTGCTCCGTTTTTACTATTAAATTCAATGGACTTTTCAATTAAGCCACACCCAAAAGGCAATTAGTAAACACCAGTCATTGCACTAAGGGGAGGCCAGACAGCTAAATGACGTCCATTATTATAGACTTAAACTAAGGGACGTCATTTTAAACGGAGCTGAAAAAAAGTTGTGTGAACGTAGCCAAAAAAAGAAAAACTGTGTGTGAACAACTAAAAAAACAACGTCCACTGTTTGCAAAAGACACTGCAAGGCAAAGAATGATATTAAACAGCTGGCTGCTGGGCTACATTTAGGACATTCCTGCAGCCGATACCTCTGTATCAGCTGCAGGAACGTTTTTTAATATTGATTTGCGGCACTGTTGGGTGAGCCCGTAAATCAATTAGCCATTCACTGCAATGTAATGTTTTGCTGCCAATATACATTGTATGAACAGCTATTATTTCTGGATGCTGTTCACTGAACAGTGTCCGGAAATAATAGACAGGTATATTATTTTAACATGAATATGCAAAAGAAGAGCCCGTGGAGCCTCATCAAAGAGTCTCGAAACACAGGACTATTATTTTAACGCCTGTTCTAAAGAACGGGCGTTAACATAACACTATGTGAACACAGCAGGCAGCTAAAAAATTACATTGTGTGAACATAGCCTTGACTTCATTCTAGTCCCTGATCTTCTCATAGAGTTTGACAGACTCTATGAGAAAATCACTGATAACACTGATCAATCCTATTCAATGGCATAGATTGATCAGTTTTTGCAATCTAATGATTGCTGGTAATAGTCCCTGGAGGCACTTAAAAAGTAAAAAAAAAAATGTTTTAAATGTTTCTAAAAATATGACATAGCCCCTCATCCAATAAAAGTTTAAATCACCCCCTTTCCCGTTATACAAATAAAACATAAAAATAAATAAATTACATATTTTATATTCTAGCAGGACTGCTGATTTGTTTTACATGATATATAAAAAATAGTAATAAAAAGCAATAAAATCAAAACAAAAAACATCCTATCCTATTGATATGGGATGCAAGGCTGGGGGATGCACATTTGGCTGATGA
Source organism: Dendropsophus ebraccatus (assembly GCF_027789765.1). Classification (NCBI taxonomy): domain Eukaryota; kingdom Metazoa; phylum Chordata; class Amphibia; order Anura; family Hylidae; genus Dendropsophus; species Dendropsophus ebraccatus. The sequence goes on from NC_091457.1 coordinate 96,309,739, forward strand.
TATAGCAAGGTAGACTAGGGGGGTGTCTACAGGGGCCAAACGTTTAGAGCCTATCCTATGCAGACAAAACTAGGTGTCTTACTGATATGCGTAAACTAGAATTGATTGCCAGTTTCCATATTAGCGATCATTTTAAAATGCTCCCATTGTAGATGTCATTGTATAAATGGTATTACCCTAGGGCCAGATGTCCTTGTATTCATGTAAAAGAGCAACTGTGGCACTTATTCTCACTGCTACTCTCGTACCTTATGGATAACCTTGCCAACTGTATCAGTCCATAGGTTGCTTATATTATACAGTATAAGGCTATGGTCACACATAGCAAGAGACCGTCCGTTCTGTGACCTGGCCGGGTCACTGAACGGCCGGTCCCTGAAAAGAGCATCCCTGCAGTACTGCAGTACCAGCCAGATGATCTTTAGCGCTGCAGCATCAGTGTTTTAGCACTTTAGCATCAGTATGCGCCCATATTAAAACTCCCTACAGAAAACAATGGAGCGTGCGGGTGAAGCCGCTCGCTCCACTGTGTGCACTGACAGGGTTTTCTGTAGCCGCTATTCAGTGAATAGCGGCCGCAGAAAACTGACATGTCAGCTTCTCGCAGGGCCGCTAGGGATCCCAGCTGGAGTGTATACCATGTGTATACACTCTAGTTGGGGTTCCCTCAGCCTGCAGCACTACGTAAGTTCCGCAGAAAGTCCTGCGGAACTTACGTAGTGTGAACATAGCCTATTGCTGTAATGGGAGTAAACATTGCATTTGATCCTGGCTCAGATATGTGTTGTACTGGGCCTTGTCATCTGCAGCTGTTGATCTCACATTCTGGAGATGAGTATAATTCATTTTCCTGATTGCTTTTCCTGAAAAACCAATTCTTTAGTTCTTTTATTCCCAAAGAAACATGTGTTAATGTAGTTGCAAGATCTGAGTAATCAAGGATTTGCAGACAGTTTCAACTCAAAAGAGTTAAATACAGCAATGGGACTGAACATGAGATTTTGGGCAATGTGCCCCTTCAGCAGATGTGTGGATGCAGGGCCTAAAACATCACAATTTCTTCTTTTTCCATTTTTATACTTGTAATTATCTTTGGGGGGGATTGCAGGTCATTGGCTCTGTCTGATAGAAGGGATTATTCTGTACACATTGCCTGCATTCTGTTAATAACTGGGGTATAACGAGCTGAGCTTTTATATGAATCACATTTCAAACACTTAAAGCCTATGGATTTTTTTGAAATTTAGCATTTTTTATTCTTGCTTTGCATTTATTATGGTACAAAAACATTTCCTCCTTTAAAATAAAAATGTTTCGTTTGTGTTTATTCTTGTTATTAGTCAGTCAGAGAAGCGATTCTTTCACTACCTTCATATCAGTCTTTTCTTTCTCTCCTGAAGGAACTTGTAAGTTGGCTCTGGAGAGAGGTCAAAGGCTGATAAAAAGCCTGGTATAGAATTGCTTCTCTGTGGACCCTACAGAAGTACAAATATAATTTTTATTTTTAATAAAACAAAGAAAATGTTCTTTTGTACCTTTAAAAAAGAACAATGCAAGAATAAATAAAAAGTGTATGATTAACCATTTATAGCAAATAACCAGAGGAGGAAGCTCATGGCAGATGATGGGGTGGTGGAGCAGAGAACATGATCTGATGGCAGTGCCTGGAATGCCAACCACCAATATTACAAATGCTCAATGCTCAGGCATCTTAAACCAGATGTTTGGGTTTTTTTTCATAGTAAACTCATCTGGTAAAGTGTTTTTGTGTGTGCCTTGTGTGTACATAGTCACATGGTTGGCCCAACACCTCAAGGCAGGAGTTGTTATTCTATTGCATAAAAATTTTCCTGGTTCTGTATTAGATACACAACATGATGAGAAGCGCAATTGGGTATGCATATCACTTTGGAGCATGAGGGCTCCCATTGTAGCATTTGCAATGTGTATGGCCAAAAAATTATTTTCTGAAACTCTGGACTATGTATTGCCTCTGTTTACTGAACGCTTGGAGTGCATGATGCATGGTGGTTAGCACACCCTTTTTTTAGGGATTTCACTCATCTTTCTTATAGACACAGTTCATGGTCTTGCATTGGTTGTTAGTTAGCGACCTCTTACTCTGGAAGGCATTGCATTCAGATATTTTGGACATGTTCCTTTCAGATAATGCCTTGGGTCTTTTTCTCTAAAATGTTCTCAGTGTCCCTGAGGCTCAGTGTCCCTCCAGTGCCCTGTGTCCCTCTGCCATCATCCTCTCCAGCAGCCACAGCCCGCACAGCTCTGGGAGTCGGGTTGTGACATCACCAATTTATCCAGGAAGTGAAGCCTTGACGCAGTAGTAAGTGCAGGGAAAAAACACTTTATGTGCATTTTCCATAATAAGTGTATATTGGTGATTTGAAAAACTTTTGTGGAGCAATACAATACTTAAATAAAAATTTTCACCAGAATTCTCCTTTATCCCTTTCAGGTGGATGTGAATTTGTCAATAGTAGGAGAAAAAGCTTTTTCCTATGCAGGCCAAATCTATGAATCAACATTCTACCTCCAAAAAGCTAGGACCCATAATTTGGAATATGATAATTTTCAATAGACATCCAAACCCCACTTGAACTTGTTCAACGAATCAACAGTTAACCATAGTCTCACTGCTTGTACCATAAAGATTCCCCATCTATGATCATGGGAAAACCTTCTTCCCTATAAAAATAGAGCATGTACCCTCATTGTGGTTACAAGCTTGGGTGCATTATTAGCTGTATGATTAATTTATATATTTGTACATTGTGATCAGATCACCCATTGTGATCAGGTTCCCATACACTTCAAAGTCAAACAAACCCGCCGCTGGTGGCAGGTTCACACATCAGTATAAGGGGAGGGGGGCACCTAAATCTCCACCAACATCATCTGTCAAGGTTGGGCATGAAGGATCTTGACTGCCTGACCCCTTGATGTATAAGCTGGTGTCAGAACAGTCGGGTGGCCTACCCCTCCCCATAGGGTACACCAGTTCATGTGTATGGGGAGTAGGGGAAAGATAACTGTCATCCTAATGATCATTTGGCTGAAAGACAATAAAGGTGTATAGGCACCTTGAGACAACTTTTTTCCAATTGACCCCAAGCTTGATCATCTGTCATGGTACTGCAATCCACCCAATCTTTTATTACCTTGGTCGCCCTCCTCTGCATCTGCTCTAGTTTAGCCCTGTCCTTCCTATACACAGGCACCCAAAATTGTATACAATACCCCATGTGTGCACAATATTCTAAATTAATTCTTTAATCCCCTTAATTCACCATTTCTCTGCCTAGTTTTCATCTAGATACATCTGTAGTATGATATCATCCTCCTATTTGTTGATTACCTTGCAGAGTTTAGTATTATCTTCAGGTATTGAGATTCTACTCTGCAACTCGATAATAAACTTATTAATAAGAAGACTCCCCAATATTCCTTAGTACCAGCATGTGTCCCAACTCTTTACTATGAAGCCTTCTATGTAGCAATGTGAGCATTACCCTCATTGTTATCATGATTAGATATAGGCAATACATAACCTGCTCCATGAGATCTCAGCTCAGTAAACCCCTATAAGCCTGTAGTATAATTAGAAAGAAGTGTAAACGCCAAACAGGGATGACAGCTCAGTCTGACTCCCATCTCATGTGTTTATCTTTGGTGATACCTAACCTGTGCTAAGTGACCGGTGTTCCCCATGTGAACGTTTCTTTACATGACCAACGTTCCATTTGGAAGAGTGAAAAATCTCCCTTCTCCTTTATTATAAACAAATTTTGCCTTCATTAAACTTTGCAGAGCGAGGTCACCAGATTGCTTGTGCAATTAATTCTTTACAACCCCATGTCCCGGGTCATTTCTGCTTCTACTGATGTCATTTTTGGAATTTATGTTACATTTTGATGCTGTAAAAACGAAAATGTTAAAAATGGCTGCGTGCCCGCAGTGTGGAGGGAAGGGAGATGTAGATTACTGTCATATTTTCTGTATGACATCAGGCTAACGTGTATAATGAAATCTACCAGGGCTGTTTCTGGCCATCCTGCTGCATGGGTGGCTTTCTTCCCATCCCTACTGTAAACATTTGGTTACGGCTTTCAGTAGTATTGTAGCAAACAAGGAATATGTCATTTAAGTAAATTTTTACTTCTCACAAAAGAAAAAGAAAATTCCTCCAATACATCAAATTAGACATCATAAGTCAACATTAGTTACCGTATGTTTCCCTAATCTGATGGAAAAGTAACATATATAACATAGTAATCAACGACCAGCTCAAAATGTAAGTCCAATGGTCAGCCAGCTACCTGCATCTCAATGAGTGGATTATCTAAAGATGAAGTTGTCAAGCCACCATGTGAAAAGTAAACTCTAGTAAGAGTCCATCGTCAATTCATCATCTCAAGAGTTGACTACCCAAAGTCAATTAGCTCTCAACAGAATAAAGGTCCCTATACACCTTATACTTTTAGCGGTCATACCCGCCACTCACGTCAGGTTCAGTTGTCAGTATAAGGTGTATGGGGCTCTCCCAAATGACTACTGACAGATGATGTTAGTGGTGATAGGGGTTAGGCATGATTGAAAATCACCACCTCACCCCTTTGTACTAGGAAAGATAAGCTGCAGCTGGAGCACCCCTCCCTATAGAAAATACAAAAATGCTTGGCTGTAACAAATGCTCCTATGTAGGGGGAGAATAGGCAGCAGGCAAATAGAAGGACAACAAAATTATTGCCAGCTCCTCAACTCTTTTTGTGACAAAGAATCGTCATGTGATGTCACAGGAGGCCTAGCTGGATCTTGTCTCCCACCCCCTGATTCATCGTCTCTGACCAGACCCTTCATCTTACATCACTATGTTTCTGAGAAGAAAAGGAGTAAAAGGAGCCGATGCTGCAACTTCACTGATTGTTTAATAGTATGCAGTGAAATTGTGTAATAGGAGTATACAGGGCAGAGGGGCCCAAATAAATAGATTTTTTGGGTGGTTTCAGAACCTGGGCAGGCAGGAAAGTAACGCTATGTGCTTCTTCATGGCATATAGTAATGATAGAAGGGACAGATATAATGCTGCTCCTTATGTACACACAGGACAGCACATCCTGAAAAGTCACTCGAAGTGAAATTTACAGTATGGCTTTTGACAAAATCCTGGGCTCAAGATCCAGGAAAAATCCAAGATGTGTCCTGAGGTGCGTTCGGCAGGTGATGCAGTTATTGTCCTAAAAAAATACTTTTAAACTTGAAGCCCGTGCCAAACGGGAGTATCTGTGCCCTAACTTTGCACAACCTTTCTGTCCCTCCTCCCCACCCTCGTCATCATTAGGAATGCTCCAGGCAGATTGCCTCCTATTCCCCACCTGTGGCAGCCCGGCACATGAGCTGGATCATTAAGGACCTGTGCAATGTTCAGCATGGAGAAAATGTTTCAGTAGCATTCCTAATAATGAAGAGGGTGGGAAGGAGGGACCGAGGGGTGGTGCAAAGTTAGGGCACAGATATTCCCGTTTGGCACGGGGCTTCAAGTTTAAAATTAGTTTTTTAGGACAATAACTGCATCCCCTGCCAAACGGACCACAGGACAGATCTTGGATTAAAAGCAGCTATCTGAAGGTACAAGTAGTTTGGGGGGGGGGGGTCAGATTGTGGGTACAGAGTCGCTTTAAAGGGTTTTCCAGGCTTAGAAAAACATGTCTAATTTCTTCCAAAAACAGTACCTCTCTTGTCCATGGTTTGAGTATGGTTTTTCAGCTCAGTCAATACATTAACTCAAGCAGGGGCGTAGCTAAGGGCTGATTGGCCCCGGTGCAAAATTTTAGTTTGGGCCCACCCCCTCCCATAGTCACTCTAAGGTGACGCCCCCTAATGTGGCACTGTGTCCCCTCATATACTGTACTACTGCCCCCTATTATTAATTGACTGTACTGTGTCATTCTCTAATTGTTTTCTAACCTTTGAATCAACAGCTGTATCCCTCCCTGTGTCCCCTGTATATAGCAAGCCAGTATTCCTCCATGTGCCCCCTGTATATAGCAAACCAGTACTCCTCCATGTGCCCCCTGTATATAGCAGAACAGTATCCCTCCCTGTGCCCCCTGTATATAGCAGAACAGTATCCATCCATGTGCCCCCTGTATATAGCAGAACAGTATCCATCCCTTTGCCCCCTGTATATAGCAGAACAGTATCCATCCCTGTGTCCCCCTGTATATAGCAGACCAGTATCCCTCCCTGTGCCCCCTGTATACAGCAGATCAGTATCCCTCCCTGTGTCCCCTGTATATAGCAGACCAGTACTCCTTCCTGTGCCCCCTGTATACAGCAGAACAGTATCCCTTTCTGTGTCCCCTGTATATAGCAGATCAGTATCCCTTCCTGTGTCCCCGGTATATAGCAGATCAGTATCCCTTCCTCTGTCCCCTGTATATAGCAGATCAGTATCCCTTCCTGTGCCCCCTGTATATAACAGACCAGTATCCCTTCCTGTGTCCCCTGTATATAGCAGACCAGTATTCCTCCATGTGCCCCCTGTATATAGCAGACCAGTACTCCTCCCTGTGTCCCCCTGTATATAGCAGACCATTACTCCTCCATGTCCCCCTGTATATAGCAGACCAGTATCCCTCCCTGTGTCCCCTGTATATAGCAGACCAGTATCCCTTCCTGTGCCCCCTGTATATAGCAGACCAGTATCCCTCCCTGTGTCCCCTGTATATAGCAGACCAGTATCCCTCCATGTCCCCCTGTATACAGTAGATCAGTATCCCTTCCTGTGTCCCCTGTATATAGCAGATCAATATCCCTTCCTGTGTCCCCTGTATATAGCAGATCAGTATCCCTTCCTGTGTCCCCTGTATATAGCAGACCAGTATTTCTCCATGTGCCCCCTGTATATAGCAGACCAGTATCCCTCCCTGTGCCCCCCTGTATATAGCAGACCAGTATCCCTCCCTGTGTCCCCTGTATATAGCAGACCAGTACTCCTCCATGTGCCCCCTGTATACAGATCAGTATCCCTCCCTGTGTCCCCTGTATATAGCAGAACAGTATCCCTCCCTGTGTCCCCTGTATATAGCAGACCAGTACTCCTCCATGTGCTCCCTGTATATAGCAGAAAGTATCCCTTCCTGTGCCCCTGTTTGTAGCAGACCAGTACTCCTCCCTGTGTCCCTCTGTATATAGCAGACCAGTACTCCTCCCTGTGCCCCCCTGAATATAGCAGACCAGTACTACTTCCTGTGTCCCCCTGTAAATAGCAGACCAGTACTCCTCCCTGTGCCCCCTGTATATAGCAGACAAGTATTTCTCCATGTCCCCCTGTATACAGCAGACCAGTATCCCTCCATGTCCCCCTGTATACAGCAGACCAGTATCCCTCCATGTCCCCCTGTATACAGCAGACGAGTATCCCTTCATGTCCCCCTGTATATAGCAGACCAGTACTACTCCATGTGCCCCCCTGCTGCACTCCTCTCCTCCATGGTGTATGCTGGATCCTGCAGGGCTGAGGCTCCTCCCCCTGGTCGGATCCCAACCCCATACCCCTCAGCTCTGCAGGATCCAGCATACACCACTGAGGAGAGGAGGATCACAGCGTCCCTGCAGTCAACAACTCACCTCTGAGGAACTTGAGTGGATCGTGCTGCTGCAATCCTCCTCTCATCTCCTCATGACTGTAAGCTCCTGCAGGGTGGAGGTCCCTCCCTCAGACCAGGTCACGACCCCATACTCACTGATTCCTTCCTTTCCTGCTGCACAGCGATTTGACCTGGCCTGGGGGAGGAGCCTCCACCCTGCAGGAGCCGCTTACAGTGATGAGGAGATGAAAGGAGGATTGCAGCAGCTCGATCCTCTCAGTTTCCTCTCAGATGAAGCGCCGCCTGCACGGAGGAGGCCCCTGCCATATCTGGAGGAGAGGACGCTGCTACTTGCTGTCATCTGACTAGGTAAGAGATCCAGTCAGATGACAGCAAGTGCCAGCAGTTATGTCGGTGGAGCTGGGGACATAGTGCGTGGGCTGGGGGCCCACAGGAGGAAGTGGCGAGGGGGGCGTCGGGCCCCCCTAGCGTAGGGGCCCAGTCGCCATGGCGACCATGGCGACCCCTATTGCTACGCCACTGATCTCAAGCATTGACTGCCCAAAGTCAATTAGCAACTCTCAACAGAACAAAAGTTTTCAAGAACCTTATACACTTTCATCTGCTGTACCGATGGCTTCACGACTTGCTCGGCTGTCAGTATAAAGCATATGTGATTCTCCCAAACAGCCACCAGCAGATGATCCCGATGGTGATAGGGGTCAGTCGTGATGGAAAAATCACTTTTTTCTTGGAGAAAGAAGCTGAATCCATAGCACTCTGGCTGCAGCTTACCCCTCCCCATAGAGAACACAGGAATGCTTAGCCATGCTGAATATTCTTGTGTATGGGGAGTCTTCTCAACAAGACTTGCTCACTCAGTGAACCACTTACTGAAGCATGGCCCCACTGAAGCAAGTGATTGAGTGAGCAGGTCCTGTGCAGGCATCTCATTTTGGAAACAGCAACAAATAGTGACCAGTGAGGTATCAAAAGATGCAAGAGCTGTGGGAGATGAGGTAGGTTAGTAGGACTTCTTTTACTTTTAAAAATGGAAAGTTGTCTCACCCGCAGAGACAATCCTAATTGCGCCACAACCCAAATAGTGGTGCTGCATGGGGATATAACTGGACCTGTCATCCACTCAAAAGCAAAAAATATGTGTACAAGCTATTGGACCACTAGCAAGTGATCCAAGTAGCAGCCATCAGCGCAACTCACTATAACTAAATTGCTAAATACCAAAACCATGGATAAATGTAATGTAAACCAAGTTGGTATATCAGTAAACAGCTCAATGCAATACACCGACGCCTGAACGGTAGAGATGTGCGAACTTTTCAAAAGTTCGGTCCGACCGGACTTTCAGATTTTTTTGGAAAATTCAGTCCGACCGAATTTCGGATTTCTTCGGATTTCATAGTTTAAAGCATCTATATGATACGGGGGTAGTGTATTTGGTTGAATTTAGGGCTCTACATGTCAGTAACATCATTATCTTTTCGACATCTCAAAGTAATTTTTTTTTTTTTTAGACTTCAATATTCACCATTACAGGGTCTATGCAGGAAATTCACCATTAAAGGGTCTATGCAGGAAAAAGGTCACAAATGCAGTGAAGGAGCAGCAGTAGTCATTGGAGGCCAGTAGAGGTCCAGCAATAGTCATTTGAGGCCAGTACCGGAGCAGCAGTAGTCAACATGGAGGACAGGCAGGAGCAACAGTAGCCAACATGCACTTTTTTTAAGATACAATGCTATACACCTGAACCAGGTATTTTTGTCTCTCAGGATAAGAGGGATGTGATATACACACTTTCAATCAGAAGGGTCTAAGTATGGAAATTAGGTATATATATATATATATATATATATATATATATATATATATATATATATGTATAGCACTTTTTTAAAGATACAATGCTATACACCTGAACCAGGTATTTTAGTCTCTCAGGATAAGACAGATGTGATATACACACTATCAATCAGAAGGGTCCAAATATAGAAATTGGGTATATAGCACTTTTTTTAAGATACAATGCTATACACCTGCACCAGGTAATTTTGTCTCTCAGGATAAGACAGATGTGATATACACACTATCAGAAGTATAGGACTTGTATATCTGTACAGCACATTTTTGTTCCGTGCACACTTTGCTGTCCTATGCCTAATCTATCTATCTTTCGCCCTCTTTATATTTCTCTCTCAATCACTAGATGTTTCTCCTCTCCGCTTTCCTAATCTTTCCTTTCCTTTCCCACAATATCTTCTTAGTAGTCTATAGTACACAACAGCAGCTTGCTTCCTCTCTCTCTCTCTCTCTCTCTCCCTCTACACACTGCGTGGTGCGGTCATGTGACCGCTCCTTTTAAAGCAATACCGACGTCACACAGGGGGTGGGCTAGTACAAGATCCCTGCTGATTGGATGTGTTCCGGGCATCATGGGAAAGCGCTTTTCCCGCCCGGAACACTTCTTGCTTTCTAGAATGGCAGCTGCCATTTTAGAAAGCAAGAAAAAAAAAATCGGAGCGGATTTCCAAAAATCTGAATCCAATCGGACTCTGATTTTTGGGAAAATCCGAACCGGATCCCATACCAGGCAAACCGGTTCGCTCATCTCTACTGAACGGTAGCGTGCACCAAGAAAAACTTCCACCTGTAAGTCTTGTGACGTCACAGACGTTTGCTCCAATCACCCAGGTATGAACATTACTATTGCGTTTGTATGCTGGAGATGGCAAGCTGTGACCTGTGGAGCCACGGGTTAGACAAATTAGCGAGAGTTCAGGCGTTGGTGTATTGCATTGAGCAGGGGCGGATTAACTTTACCATAGGCCCCGGGCTGTTCACCAAGCCTGGGCCCCCCACCCCACTGTAACTATGGCAGCACTAGCCTGGCGTTCATAGTACAGGATAGATAATGTCATGATGTCCTGATTTGTGCAAAATTGCCATAAAAAAAACTGTGATTTTTTTGCAAATCATGGCGGAAGTGTAGCCAGAAGACAGTACACCACTGAAAGTATAAGTATTTTTGGGTGGTCATGGGCCCCCCAAGAGCTCAGGGCTCCGGGCTGCCGCCCGAAACGCCCCTATTGTAATCCACTACTGGCATTGAGCTGTTTACTGATATACCAACTTGGTTTACATTCTTTTTATCCATGGTTTTGGTATTTTGCGATTTAGTTATAGTGAGTTGCGCCGGTGGCTGCTACTTGGATCACTTGCTAGTGGTCCAATAGCTTGTACACATATTATTTTACTTTTACCCTGTCCCCAGCGACATATTGATTTATTTATTTTTTATACCAGAATACTGTAGCCATCGAGCCACCAAACCAAAAATAAGGTCAGGATCTAACAAGACCAAAAACCTTCTGTAAGATAATCTGTATTTACCAATGCAATCCAAGAAACAATAGCTATCTGTGTCTGTCGAATGCATGTATATGCCCTGCTTTTATGTCTGAATAAAGTATCCGAACAAGTAAGCTGGTGAGTGCCACTATTGTTTAGTGGAATGCATTGGAATTACTATGTTTTGTGGATTCAGCGAAGCACCTCTGGAGGTACAGTATGTTGATCCCGTGCAGACTTACCATACAGTGACCAGAGCTGGAGCAATGATTCAATCTGCTCTTGCTCATAGTAATCTATATTTTTACTGTATCTTTTAGATGGAAATAAAGATGTCTCTAGGAAAGTAAGAACAATTAAGAACCGTGGAGAGCATTCACGAGCATTACCAAAGAGTAATAGAAAAAAAATCATGCCAAAAAGATTACCTTTATTGTTGAGCGAGCACTCGAGTACCCGTCTAGCATTTTTCAATGTTAGCATGCTCAACTTGAGTAATGAACCTTATTGAAATCAATGGACTCGAACATTTAACCAGGTGCCCCCTGCTCAGAGGTGCGAAGGGTGCATGGTTAACCTATTACATTTTTTCATTAAAATTTTTGTATATTTAATCGTTTATCGTTAATCGTTAATATTTTCCAGAATATAAGGCGACCAGTAATTTTTAAGGATTTAAGGATTCGCCTTATACACCTGAAAATGTTAACCCCTGCCTGACCGCAGCAGGGTTTACTAGCTGGAGCCCTGCTGCGGTAAGGCAGGGGTTAACTGAAGTTGAACAATAAAAAAAAAAAAAACAATTCAACTCACCTGCAAATCGTTCCCTGCAGCCACGCGTCTCCCATCACGTCCCGATACACACTGTCTGCTGCGCTGGAGGTCCCCGAAGCTCTCCCAGCAGCCATGCGTCTCATGGGAGAAGCTCGGAGAGATGCTCAGCTGCCGGGAGAGCTTAGGGAGAATGGCAGAGGCTTCGGGGACTTCAGGCACCTCTCCTATTCTCCTGAAGCTTTCTAGGCGCTCGGCTGCTGGGAGAGCTTCGGGGACCTCTGATGCAGGCAGTGTGCATCATACTGCCTGCGCTAGGAAAGTGACAGGGGACGCCTGGCTACCAGGAACGGGTCACAGGTGAGTTGAATTGTTTTCTTTTTTACAGGGGTCGCTGCATACGGTGGGGGTGCGGACGTTTTTGAGCTCCCCCACCGTATGCGGTGACCATACCCGGCGTATAAGATGTTGGAAAATATGGTACTAAAAATGAAAATGAAAAGATGTAATAGGTTTCTGCACATTACAATTCTGGCAGTATGTCTTACAGAAACCTGTTACAATTTTTCATTCTAATTTTGGTATATTTCATTGAAACATCCCTTCAAGGGATGAAATATGAAAAAATTAGAACAAAAAAAGTAAGGCCTAGTTTACATACTTACGGCGATCCGTCGGCGCTTCCCTCCGTCGCAGTAGAGAAGCACCGGAGGGAAACGCATTTCTGAACTGATCCCATTGTTTTCAATGGGACAGTTCAGATCATCCGTTCTGCAACTGATGCCGCCACACCGATGGACGACCGTACGTCAGAACGCTACATGCAGCGTTCTGACATACGGGCCAATTAGCTATCAGGCACCGCATCCACTAAAGTCTATGAAGCGCCGGAGGCATGCCGTGTGCAGATGCATGCATTATGCATCCTCCGGCGCTCCATAGAGAAGTCCCTGTCCCTGCAGGGGGGCAGCCCCCCAACTCCTCTGTACAGGTGCAGCACTATAGGACAGGGGTAGGGAACCTTGCCTCTCCAGCTGTTGCAAAACTACAACTCTCATCATGTCTGGAATATCCAGGCATGATGGGAGTTGTAGTTTTGCAACAGCTGGAGAGCCGAGGTTCCCTACCCCTGTTATAGGGATTATCCCCAAGTCCTGCTGCCCCCCTACATCGATGGCCCCCTGTAAGGCCGTATAGGAAAAAAAAAGGATGACAACTGATAGAAGTGATAGAAACTGATAGTTTAAAAAAAAACGGATAGAAAACCTGATGACAACTGATGCCTTTTTGGCATCAGTTGTGACATCAGTTTTGGTCAATTTTTTACAAAAAACGGAAACGGATGCAACATCTATATGTAAACTAGGCCTAATAGGTACAACTGACGGTTGAACAAACAATCAGCTGTCAGTTATTGGAGGTGCACCATGAGGTGCTTGCTGAACACTAATCAATGTATATTAATATCGTAGTGAAAAACTGGGAGATGCCAATATACAGCAGCCACATGATCTTTATTTTATAACTTCAAGTTGCATTATTTCTGAAGGTTACTGTGAGTTATTTTTGAAGATAGCTATGACTGAGGGCCCTATTACACTGGCCAATTATCTGGCCAGTTATATCATTCGAAATTTAATTGATAATCGTTTCCTATCTATGCAGGCAACGATCGAAAAATCGTACATGTGTGGTTGATCGCATCTTTTAAGCTGACCATAAAATCATTGTTAACTATTCACGAATTGTTTGTTAATCGTTCACTAAATGTTCGCTAAAAATTCACTAATTGTACACCGTTATTTTGCTGGGATCAGAGGGAGTAAACAATCAAAGTAACGATTGTTGTAACAACCATAACTAATGGTAATCATTCTGTGTGCTATGATGAACAATTTCAGGTCGTTCCCAAAAATTCTCATTTGCGATCGGTAATCGTTAAAAATTGCTTTGTCTAATAGGACCCTTACCTGAAGGACACAGGTTATCCTATTCTTTGGATTTTCTGACTGTAATAATGAAAATTGTTACTTGTATGATGCTTTGCAACTTTTCACAGCCCAAATAAACATGTGTACATGAAGCGTGTGATTGCATCGTATGTGGATGATAAACACTGAGAGGGGAGTTCCTGCCTCTAAGAGCAGAAAAGTCCATGTTTCCTAAACACATAAATACAAACACTGACAGATGATACAAACATTTTCCGTTGGGTATCCTCCAAATTCTGCACTTCTCCTTTAAGTGAACTGGGAAGGAGCACGGCGTCTTTTACATTACATTACTGGCAGCAGTGTGTGGGGTCTTGCATGCAACACAAATGCTGGATATCAGTTTTCAAATACGAGCTTGCAATAATGTCCAGACTTAATGTAATGTTTATTGCCAAAAATGTCCATTTTAATTTTTTCCTGAGTAACGAGCCACGAGTGAAAGGCTGGCTAAGGAAAGACAATCCTTTACAATGACAGAGAGACATCGAGAAACTCATATGAGAGCCAAATGTTGCAGAAGGAGAGTTTAAAAGCAGATAAAGAATTCAGTGTGGCCTAGATTGTAAGTAATAGGGAACGGCTTAAGTCAAATTACATGTCAGAAGATGACAATTAGAACTGTGGCTGTACAAACAGATATTGAGGCCCTGGTTTATGCCTTTGGAGATCCTATGGCAGAATCTGTTTTGTTTTGTTGTTGTTGTTGTTGTTTTAATATAGAGCTAACTATTTTAACTTTTGGCTAAAGTTGGTATCTCATTTTTATCAGTATTTATACATCATACAATATCCGTTTCTCTACTAAGATGTTTTTCTGTAATTATTGAAGGTTTTTATTGTCCACTTGGATCCATGCACTCCAGCCTTGTCTTCATTAAGGTCATACAACACCCCAGAAACATCCAGTATTCTCAATAAAACACAAATTTCAATGCAATCATGCCATATGTATGTGATAACAACGTGAAATATTAAAATATATGTTTTGTAAAGAAAAAGAAACCTGAATAACAAAAATAAATGCATTTGTCTAAGCAGGATTTTTTCTTATGATATTTTGTAGTTATTTCTAAATAAAAAGAAGCATTTTTAAATTAATTGACATTTTTAGCCATAATTATGAACATAATGAATAAAGTTGGAATTCTGCTTCATAGAGATTACATCTCGACATGTTTAGAAAAATTGAAAATCAATACAGACAAAACAATGTGACCTCTAAAACATTTTAATTTTCTTTTACCTTTGGGTATGTTCACACAACGTAAAATTAAGAGCAAAATATGTCCGACTTTTCATAATTATGGCTGGAAATAATGATCATGTTCTTTATTTATGGCTGTTATTATGAAAATACAACCGCATTTCCACCTCAAAAAACCTTGTGTAAACATAGCCTAAGGCTATGGACGGCCGTCGTTTAAGGGTAAATAAAACGGTAATAAAACAGTAATAAACAGTAAATAAAAGTATCTGAACATAGCATTAGAGTGATCAAAGAGAGCGATGCTTAGAATAATTCAGATGCTAAACATGTGGTACAGAATTTTAAAAAATTATCTTATAAAATAAAATGATTATTATTTATTCAATTTACTTAAATTAAATTAAATGTAAGTAAAAATTAATATTTTATGCTAATTATACAATATCTAGTTGTACACCTATAAATTATGGTAAGACATAAACATTATGTTAAATAATGATCTTACATGTATTTTTTATTATTTATTATTACAGTACATGAGAGGTATACCATTGGGTAACTAATTTACTAAAAAATTACCGATATCTAATACAACCCAAGAATCCTGTTTCTTTTACTAAAAGAAAATATAAATTTTGAAAATATATATGTAACAATACAAAAAAAATCAACCATTCTGTTCATCTATTTACAAAATGCATTCTTACCACAAGTGATTTTTTTTTTCCAATCTGATTAAAAAATTGGATGATTGTCATGAAACAACAAATACAAATTATTCATTCTTTTGAAGCTAATAAATTCACAGTCCCGGGGAATCATGTGTTCAATATGAAAATCCGAAGAGAAAAAAAAGTCAAATGAAAGATATGAAAAGTAAAATTTTGGGCTGCACGCATTCCTCAGCTTGGTGTTTCTTATGAAGTTTCTAGATAAATTAACATGTGGTCAGTGATTCATCGAAAAGAGCTATTAGCCCAAGATGTGAACTTTCCAATGCGCCAAGTTAAACATATCAGTAGAGATGTGTTTGTTTTCATTACGGTTTATGGATATTCCAGTGCATCAAAAAAGGTAACTAATTCTGTATCATAAAACATAGAATATGACGATTGCCTACATTTTTGGGCTTAAATTTGAAACTAGAGAAAAATTAGGAAAAAAAAATAGTTCTTGCTTCTGCTGTATGTAAGGGGATAACCACAGTGAAGGTTGCTGGAGCAGGTGGCTTAAATTTACATTAACCCCTAGTGCTCGACAGGCAGGAATTTTAATGAGACTTTTTATATTTACTGATAAGCTAATATGAAAAGATGTGCAATGCATTGTGGGTGGAGATTAATTATTGTAATGTAATCCAATTAGGTTTCTGAATCTAGGACAACAGGTAAATTCTGTCACATCTATAAGTATACAAAATATATATGGGATTAACAGAAAAGAAAATTAAAGGAACCTATAAGAAAGAAAAAAACTACATTTTTTTATGATGATTAATGATATATATGTACAATTATATCATTATATGTGATTAACTAAGAAACACATGATATATGGTTTATCTTCGGGGGCCTATAATATTGGAAACATAACATGAGTTCTTAAAGTGGTTACTGATGCAAATTGTAAAGGTGGACAAAAATTTTTCTTGTTTTAGAGCTACAAATATGGGGAAAAAAACTGTTAAAAACTCTTAAGATTTGTGAATTATTGATCTCATTTATATATCCTCACTGCACCTGCAACATTCATTTCAGGCATCACAGTTATGCTCGTGAACACTTTATTACAAAGCCTTTTTTTTTAGACATTTTATTATTTTATGGGAGATTTGGGAAATTGTTATTGTGATGTTTTCTTGCATATGTGCATTTCCACTTTTTGGATTTATAAGACGTTATGTGAGATGGCCATTTGGAGATGGAAAAGTATCAAGATGTCCCACTACTAAACAGTTTACTATTAAGTCCTTCTGTGAGGCCGCACTATGTAATATTCTGGCTTCTTTCACAGGCCAGTTTTACAGCAGGAATATTTTTGAAGAAAAAAATAAAAATAAAAAAAACATCCCTTCAGTTTAATGATTGATCAAAGAGCACTTTTTCCCCTAATGCCTAAAGTTAGTCTTAAGTGAAAAATAGCATTCTCACATGCAGAAATAATGAGTAATTTGGCCTCCACGTCAGCGAAATCCACCAGGGTTTAGAATGACTGCTCCGAGGATGGCTCGATGTGAGTTTTCTAAATATGGCAGCAGCTAATTAAAGACATAAGGAGGCAGTATAGAGCGCCGTATGTTCCCACTGATGGACTCATTTGACTGTTGCTCAACCATCGTAAAATGTTTACTATAATTAACACCACCTCGCTCAAACTGATGAGATCAATCCATCTCACTGAGATCTAATTAGATATTCTTATTACAATTACTATGTGACTTGTTTTACCCAATCTTTACAGAAGACATTTTTGACCACCCACTGAGGTTGGGCCCCAGGGAACATATATATATATATATATATATATATATATATATATATATATATATATACTTAAAATGAGCTGCTATACCCTATGTTGTACGGATGGATGGAAATTGCCTGGAAATATATTTTTCCAACAATATGTTAAACTTTAACTCTTTCATCATGATTTGTCAGTCAGGAAAAAAAACATTTATTTGGTAGAAAGCTCAATAGAAAAAAACATATTAATATAATTTTATGGATACTTTTATTTGTTTATGGATACTTTCATCTTGCTGTGTTCAAATAAAATAAAAATAAAATAAAGTAAAAGTAAAGTAAAATAAAATAAAGGTAAATACAAATTTTCGGCAGTGCACGCACTGTATAGAATAATGGTCGTAATTAATTATTGCCATCCAAATAACAAATGTGCTCATTATTTATGACCTGCTTTCGCAAAATACAGCCTTTTTTTTACCTATTCACACATTGGGGGAGATTTATCAAAGGGTGTAAAATTTAGACTGGTGCAAACTGCCCACAGCAACCAATCACAGCTCAGCTTTTCTTTCAGCACTGCCTAAAGCTGAGCTGTGATTGGTTGCTGTGGGCAGTTTGCACCAGTCTAAATTTTACACCCTTTGATAAATCTCCCCCATTGTCTTATTTCACTCAAAACTACGACTGTATTTTCTTATTTTCTCTTTCTTTGTGTGTGTGTGAACATAGCCCTGTATAGCCTTAGGCTGGGTTCACACTACGTATATTTTAGTCAGTATTGTGGTCCTCATATTGCAAAACCAAAACCAGGAGTGGATTAAAAACACAGAAAGGATCTGTCCACACAATGTTGAAATTGAGTGGATGGCCGGAATTCCGTGGCGGAATTGTCTGCCGCGGAATGCCGTTAGCATCCATGTCATAAGGACACTATGAGAGGCGCGCGCGCTGCATCTCTCGTCGCCGAAGAATGAACATGTTCCTTCTTCAGTGCTGAGAGACGCTGAGCAATGCAGCGCGGGCGCTTTCCATAGAGTGTCATTATGACACGGAGGCTAACGGCATTCCGGAATTCCACCCCTCTTGCTCTGTGTGAACAGGGCCTTGGTGAATGTAGCCAAGCAAAAAGTCGCAAAAAAAAGTGCAGAAAAAGGCGCAAAAATGCAAAATTTGTGCAAGCTTATTCACCTGGTACTGACCAGATGTAGGCCTGTGTGAACAAGCCTTAAGAATAAGAAAAAAAATATCAAATATTTACTATATATTTTCATGGCCATGAACTATTTAAAGTGTGCCTGTCACAAAGTGTAGACCTGGCTCAGAGTGTAATCCATTTTCCATCAGAAGTTTGGGTATCCGTAGAGACAACTGTGCCAGGGCGTGACCCCAATTGGAATCAGAATGTGGGTAGTACAGTACCGACCCAGTGTGTTTGTTTCTATGAATACCAGAACTCTGGCTGCAAATGGATTACACTCCGCCCCAAGGCCAGACTTTGTGACAGGTACACTTTAAATAATGTGACTTATTTGTTATACTTTTATTTGCTATGGAACCTTTTTTTTATTATTACAAATGGACCTAGTGATTTCATTGGCTCCTAAAATAATCGATGGGGATACTCTGTATATAGAAAAAAACCAACAGCAGCAATAAAAACTTGGTCCACCTTTTGGGGATGATTTCAACCACCTTGTCCCAGGAAAAGATGGCACTTAGCCTTCTACCTCTTTCCATGCCATGCAGGATAAAAGGCTAGACTCACTTTTGTGCCAGGCCCTCTGTACAAACTGGTTACAATCAGTATTGTGAAAGTAGAATAGTTATTCCTTTACATTGTCAAGGTACTTTGATAGTAAAGACCGAACGTAGACGATGTCATGCTATGTATAAAAAAAACTAACAGTGCTTGTGACAGATGTTTGGGTGGTTGCACTCATATACACAGCACTGTACATGTAGATGTATAGCACTGTTCACTCATATGTACACATATATGTACCCATATAGACATCATTGTACACTGTGTGTGGTGTTGAGGATGAAGCAAAGGTCCTTCTTTACTCAATTATGTTAAATGGATTTTGAGCAACTAGGCGGTGATTGCAGAAAACCGGGACTGCTACCCAGGAAGAGTTGGCTTTCTATTGCTGCAGGGCACATTAAGAAGAATAACTTGGTTGCATCACCCTCACCGTAATGGATTGAAGTATTTCCAATGCCAACTCCAAAATAGTGGCTCCAAATTTACTTTTATTCAATAAAGAAGATGGAAAATACAATGGCCTGCATTTGATTTCTGAAATTTGACAAAAAAAGGAAAAAATCAGTTTACGGTTCTTACATACAAAGAATTTGCTCACATGTGTTCCTATTACCAAGGAAAATAGAAAGCGCTTCTCTCCCGGCCCGCACTTTAATGGTGAATGTCAGTTTGCTGTTCCACTCAATTTCCTACAAGGATCTTAAAATTTGTCTTAAGAAGGTTGAGTAACCAATCAGGCTTCTCCCCACACGCAGCGGCTATGAAATTCTGCTTAACGAATATCTCATTTCTGAAAAGCCAAATCCAGAGCAGATGTCGGGGCAAGTGTTGGTTTATTTGTAACAGCCCAAGTCATCAGCTCTTGATCTGGAGCAGAGAAAATGAACGCAAGGAGGAAATCAGACTTTTTAGCTGCTTTTTGGAAGATTTCTCCAACATAAATGGGGTTTTGAGTCTGGGGCGGCGGACCCTCCCTGCTGTGTTTGTGTGTGTTCATTATGGGAGAAGAAATGAAAAGGACACATTCAAACATAATAATGTTTGATCAAACTAATTACAGTCAGTCAGAGACCAACTGCACTGTGTATACATTGTATCTGTAACCCCATCCAGGGGTGTACAGCAGTTAGGAGGGGCCTTAAGCAAGATTAGAATGGGCCCCACTGGCAGGATGTCAACTGGCCACCTAAGCACTGTTCCCCCTGCTGCAGTTATAATATAGGCAGATTGGGTCTAATACCAATGTTCCTCTTTATCTTTATCTACTTCTTGGGTGGTGGGGCCTCTCTTTATGGCAGGTAAATCGCTAAAACTAAGGTCACCGATCACCATAGGAGTGGGCGGGGCAAAGTTGCCTTCAGGGAGTGTAGATGAAAATTAGCCACACATGATGTCCAATAGCTGCACAATATCCCACCCGACACCCCCCCCCCCCCCCCCCCCGCCAATGGAGCCCCGCGTACTTTATGCTTCCAGGGAGTCCTGCTCCTGGACACGGTCCTGGGGCGGAGAAATAGCCGCTCGAAGCTGTGCGCGCACTATATGCAAATCAATAGAGATCAGCACGACGTCCATAGAAAATGACTGCTCCAGAGGTGGCAGCAGAGAGCACAGTGTCAGACTTGAAAGAAAACACCACTTCCTGTAGTAAAAATAAGAACTAATAAAATAAGTACTGGAAGCCTTGACATTTTTAAATAGAAGTAAATTACAAAATCACTGTAGGGATTTTTATTGGTACCACACTTACATATATGCGACTTTTTGATAACTTTTTATAATTTTTTTCTGGAATGCATTGTGATAAAAAAAAATCAGCAATTTTGCACTTTGGCAGTTTTTTGCTTTTACCGCGCAAGATTGGGAATGTGTAAACATTTTTTTTTACACTGGTTGCTCATAGGGATAATAATAATATTTATTTGTATAGCACCGAAAGATCCCACAGCTCTTAGGGATCAATGCAGTACATATGTAATGAATTGATCCTTTATTCTGCACTCAATTGCTGCCATATGCTAAAGGCAGGTACATTTGTGACAGATGGTTTTGTAGGGGAGGGGTTCAGTAATACAGAGAGCTACGTCAAAGTGACTGTCAACTGAAGGATCACAAGAAAAGTCAAGGCAAATAATTATGTGGAAAGTAGGAAACTAAAGGCTGTTTTAGACTGATGTTAAGCTAGATTGGCACTTGCTTTCCAAGCCTATCACACTTGATAAAATTCCAGCCCCATGTTTTAATCATCTGTCGGAAGCGCATCAGTTATTACACGGAGCAATGTGTGGCCAATGGTTTTTAAACACGTTGAAAGACAATGGTCAGCAGACGAGTAAATGGTTGCTCGTTCTTCGCCTAATCACTGTCTTTATTACATATGGCAATATCTGCCTGATTTGGCAAATAATCAATCCGTGTAATAGGGCCTTAGGACTCATTCACACATTTGCTAAATTTGTTTGTAATTGTGTACAAATTTAGATCACATTGTTATCTATTTGCCTATTCACACATCCGCCTGTCAAAAGGGCTTCAACACACATGGCTTGTCCGAGCAGGGCTAGCTGTGTGGGAAAGGGATATGCCCCTTTTTATGGGTAGAAAATACATAGGCACATACACAGATGATGTAATACAATGAGCTGTTGGAACCTAGTTTTCCCCATATAGTATTATGTGACCTTTTTACATTATATCCCTTACATACTCTGTTTCATGGTGGTCCCTGCACTGGTTTATTTTATAACTAATGCTTGTTTGTGCAGTAACTGTTTATGCACTAACCACGCAAAAGCATACACCAGCAGAGATGTGTAAGGATTTGTGGAAGGTTCTCTACTATAAAACATGTGATGACATGACTATAATGAGTAAATAAAACCTGCGGACTTCAGCATCTAGTCATTGTATCTGGTTAAAGAATTTACCATCTTATCTGCGACGTTACTAAAGGTGTACAATTTAGAAAGTCTTCAGACCATTTCACTTTTTTCACATTTTATGTGAATTATACCCCATAATGACAAACTAAAAACTTTGCAAATTTATTGATAAGGAAAAGCTAA
Organism: Dendropsophus ebraccatus; assembly: GCF_027789765.1. Classification (NCBI taxonomy): domain Eukaryota; kingdom Metazoa; phylum Chordata; class Amphibia; order Anura; family Hylidae; genus Dendropsophus; species Dendropsophus ebraccatus. The sequence continues at coordinate 96,331,982 of NC_091457.1, forward strand.
AATATTGCATTGACATAAATATTCAGACCCATTAAGTCATCTGTGAGAGCAATTCCAGCCTCCTGTCCTCTTGGAAATGATGCCACAAGGATTGCAGACCTGCGTTTGAGGGATTTATGCCATTCTTCTCTGTAGAATCCCCCCAGAGGTCCCTCCAGAGACTGTCCCTGGCTGGACATCAACAGAGTTGTCTCCCAGGCCCAGCTGCTAAAAAATCACCTCCTCATCGATGATGCTGTCACCTCCACGCTTTACTGTAGGGATGGTGAAGAGCAGTTCCTGGTTTCCTCCAGACATGATGCGTAGAATTAAGGCCAAAAGATTCAATAATGGTTGCATCAGACCACAGAATTTAGTTTCTCACAGTCCTTTAAAGTGACTCTGTACCCACAACCTTACCCCCAAACCGCTTGTACCTTCGGATAGCTGCTTTAAATCCAAGATCTATCCTGGGGTCCGTTCGGCAGGTGATGCAGTTATTGTCATAAAAAAAAACTTTTAGGGTGCCTTCACACCTACCGGATCCGAAGCGGATCTCACTTCTGCGGATTCGCAGAAAGATCAGCTGTGGATCCAGTACCATTGATGCCTATGTTAGCACATACTCGCAGCGAGATTGACATCACGCTGTGAGTATGTGCCTTAAACCCCCTGGCGCCCACAGCCCTGCCTCTCGCATCAGCCCCGGCCCCATCATCCCCGCTGCCCACATCCTCCATCATCCCAGCCGCCCGCATCCTCCATCCCTACCGCCTGCATCCTGCAGCCCGCCGCTGAAAGCATATATTACCTGCTTGGCGACGCGGCTTTATTGAGGCTCCCGGCTCCGGTCCCGCTCAGCCAATCAGCGCACGGCAACACTGATCGGCTGAGCGGGACAAGGAGCCTCACTGCAGCCACGCCGAGGAGCAGGAAATGTATGCTCTCGGCGGCGGGCTGCAGGATGCGGGCGGTGGTGCTGATGGGGGGCCGGGATGGAGGATGCGGGCGGCAGGGATGATGGGGGAGGGGATAGAGGATGCTGGTGGTGGAGCTGATGCGAGCGGCGGGGCTGTGGGTGCCAGGGGGTTAAAGGGGTAGTGCGGGGGTAAAGAATTATTGACAGAATAACACACATTACAAAGTTATACAACTTTGTAATGTATGTTATGTCTGTGAATGGCCCCCTTCCCCGTGTACCCGGAAGTGTGGTGTGCTATACATACCTGTCACGTGCCGACTCGTCTCCGATCTTCAGTCTGCGATGTCGTCTTCGGACGGACGGGCCGAATCCCTCCGAGCGCCCTGAGTGCCGGCCGCCCTCTTCAGCGTCATCAGATGCTTAGCCGCGATTGGCTGAGCACAGTTTGGCTCAGCCAATCGCGGCTGAGCAGCTGATGACGCGGCTGCGTCATCGGCTGCTCAGCCGCAATTGGCTGAGCACAGTTATGCTCAGCCAATCGCGGCTGAGCAGCCGATGACGCGGCAGAGGGCGGCCGGCACTCAGGACGACATCGTCCGAAGACGACATCGCAGACTGAAGATCGGAGACGAGTCGGCACGTGACAGGTAGTATAGCGCACCACACTTCCGGGTACACGGGTGTGGGTGGTGGAACACAGGGAAGGGGGCCATTCACAGACATAACATACATTACAAAGTTGTATAACTTTGTAATGTCTGTTATTCTGTCAATAATTCTTTACCGCCGCACTACCCCTTTAAAGCACATAGTCACAGCGGGATGTCAATCCTGCTGCGAGTATGTGCTGTCATAGAGGGGGATGATACTGGATCCGCAGCTGATCTCGCTGCGAATCCGCAGAAGTGAGATCCGCTGCGGATCCGGTAGTTGTGAAGGCACCCTTAAATTTGCAGCCCCGTGCCCAACGGGAGTATCTGTGCCCTAACTTTTAACCGTCCCTCCGTCCCTCCTCCCCACCCTCTTCATCCTTAGCAATGCCACTGGAACATTTTCCCCTGTCTGAACATTGCACAGGTGCCGTAACGATCCAGCCCATGTGCCGTGCTGACACAGCTGATGAATAGGAGACAATCTGGAGCATTCCTACTGATGAAGAAGGCGGGGAGGAGGGACAGAGAGGTTGTGCCAGCCTAATGCACACGCAATCTAGGCCATGGCCGTTGGGCACGGGGCTGCAAGTTTAAAAGGTTTTTTTTAGGACAATAACTGCATCACCTGCCGAACAGACCTCAGGACAGATCTTGGATTAAAAGCAGCTATCTGAAGGTACAAGCGGTTTGGGGGGGTCAGATTGTAGGTACAGAGTCCTTTAAAGAGTCCTTTAGGTGCAATTTAGCAAACTCCAGGAGTGGCAACATTAAAATAAGAATGGACAGCATACATAATGCAAGCAATAATTATATATTTGCTGTGAGATTTCTTTATATGTCATGACAGACACACTTTAAGAACCAGACCAAAACAAAAAGATATGTGAAAAAGTTAAAGTGTTTGAAGACATTCCAATTGCATTGTATATTTTAATGGTGCAACACAACATAATGTATCAAATTTAGGTATAATACAATATAACATAACTCATTCCATGGCAACAATTCATATAATATGTGACACAACACATTTCAAAACGACATAATATAATGTAACAATGTAAAATAACCTAATGCCTCAATTATGTGTCAATCAATCCTGCCCATAGATTGATTCAGTTGAAAAATCTTCTTGGAATATATCTCTCTCCTAGGGACTTATTCTAGGACTTAGGACTTACTCCAATTCTGAGTGTCCTAAATGTCAGATGGAAGATGCAGACTTCTTTCATTTATTGTGGGATTGTCCCATTCTTCAAGAGTTCTCGACCTCTGTGAGAAGACAAATTGAGGGGAAACTTTGTCCTGTTGCTGGTTTGGACGCTCCCAGATTTGTGCTGGAGGCGTACAACAATGATCAAAAGACTGGGTTACTAATCAATAAACTAATATCACTTGCTAAAATAGTTATCTCTAGAAAATGGTTTGGAGAAGCTGCCCCTTCTATTGAGGAATGGAATAACTTGGTCGAGAAGGTTCTTAATTTTGAAGATTATTTGGCCAGGCAAAAATCTTGTAAAGCCATAAATAGATACTATAGGCTGTGGGGACCATGGATGGGAGGAGGGTTGAATTAATGGTTTTAGGGGGAAGTAAGAAAGGAAGGGAAAATGTTAATTTATTTGGTTTTTTTTTTTCTTTTTTTTCTTTCTTTCTTTCTTTTCTTCTTTCTCCCTCTCTCTCGGGGAATGGATGGGGTGGGTTTTAAAGGGGATAAAATGTACTATGAATTGTTGTATGGGAAGCATTGTTAAACATGGATCTTCCTTTCTTTTTGTATAATTTGTTTGTTTGAAAAATAAAATTATAACAAAAAATAATAATAACCTAATGCAATTCAAAATGCAATACAAAACATATTCAAATAACCCAATACAACTAAACCAGTGCACTGTAACACAACATAGTGAGACACAAAGTGACAAAGCAGAAGGCAAGATAACATAAACTCAATAAAATCTTATGCAAATTACTTACAAACTTTTCATCAACAACCCAACTCCTATCAAATCTCTTCTCAATACACCCACTATACCCAATACATACACATCCCTGACTTCTGTAAGTATCTATTTTATTCAGTCATTTCTTGGTTATAGCTGCTTCAGGAGAAGCTACAAGAGAACCAATATGTCCCTATACCCAGTGGCGGAACTACCGCCATAGCAGCCGTAGCTGTTGCTACGGGGCCCGGCGCATCAGGGGGCCCGGTGTCCGATCCTGTAATGGACAAGGCCCCCTGAGCTGTCATTTGCAGCATCCGGCCACCGAGCAGGCCTCCCGGGTGCTGCAAATCCTTTCAGAAGACATGTTGCTTTCACTGTGAGCTGATGAGCACTCACAGTCCGTACGGCTGTATCTGACAGGGTCAGGAGCCAGTGGCTCCGGACCCTGCCAATCACTCCTGCAGGGCCGCCATCAGGGGCCCGGCGCTGCCTCCCACACACTTCAGCGAACTTTGTAGAGTCTGGTATACAGAGAGTGCAGGGGAAGGGGACGAGAGTTGCTGAGGATTCTTTTGGGCTCTTGCATCAGCAGGACTCATTCGCTCCCCCTGCACTCTCTGTGGACAGGCTGCACAGGCTTACCCCCCTGGATTGGTCTCCCTCCTCAGCAGCTGACCCGGTGTGCCCTCTCCCAGGTGACAGGAAGAGGCAGAGACGCTGTGGGCCCCTCACCTACCTCCCCCTCCCTCCCAGCAGTGAGGTCTGTTCCCTCCAATGCATATCTCTGCAGTCGGTGCTGAGGGGGAGGGGCTGCAGGCTGCACAGTCCTGAATGAGTGTCATGTATAAAAAGTAAGTGTATATGTGTGACTGTGTTCATATTGGTCTATCTGTGTATAAGTGTGTAATAAGTGTATGTATGACTGTGACTGTGTATAATAAATGTATGTATGACTGTGTATGTGTGTATAATAAGTGTATGTATGACTATGACTGTGTATAATAAGTGTATGTGTGACTGTGTATGTGTGTATAATAAGTGTATGTATGACTATGACCGTGCATAATAAGTGTATGTATGACTGTGACTGTGTATAATAAGTGTATGTGTGACTGTGTATAATAAGTGTATGTATAACTTTGACTGTGTGTATAATAAGTGTGTGTATGTGTGACTGTGTATGTGTGCATAATAAGTGTATGTGTGACTGTGTATGTGTGTATTATAAGTGTATGTGTGACGGTGTATGTGTGTATAATAGGTGTATGTATGACTGTGTATGTGTGTATAATAGGTGTATGTATGACTGTGTATGTGTGTATAATAAGTGTATGTATGTGTGACTGTATGTGTGTATAATAAGTGTATGTATTACTATGACTGTGTATAATAAGTGTATGTATGACTGTGTATGTGTGTATAATAAGTGTATGTATGACTGTGTATGTGTGTATAATAAGTGTATGTATGTATGTATGTATGTATAACTTTGACTGTGTGTATAATAAGTGTGTGTATGTGTGACTGTGTATGTGTGCATATTAAGTGTATGTGTGACTGTGTATGTGTGTATAATAAGTGTATGTGTGACGGTGTATGTGTGTATAATAAGTGTATGTATGTGTGACTGTATGTGTGTATAATAAGTGTATGTATTACTATGACTGTGTATAATAAGTGTATGTATGACTGTGTATGTGTGTATAATAAGTGTATGTATGACTGTGTATGTGTGTATAATAAGTGTATGTATGTATGACTGTGTATGTGTGCATAATAAGTGTATGTGTGACTGTGTATGTGTGTATAATAAGTGTATGTGTGACGGTGTATGTGTCTATAATAGGTGTATGTATGACTGTGTATGTGTGTATAATAGGTGTATGTATGACTGTGTATGTGTGCATAATAAGTGTATGTATGACTGCGTATGTGTATAATAAGTGTATGTGTGACTGTATAATAAGTGTGTGTATGACTATGGCTGTGTATAATAAGTGTTTGTATGTATTACTGTGTATGTGTGTATAATAAGTGTATGTGTGACTGTGTATAAGTGTATGTGTGACTGTGTATGTGTGTATAATAAGTGTATGTGTGACTGTGTATGTGTGTATTATAAATGTATGTATGACTGTGTATAATAAGTGTATGTGTGACTATGTATGTGTGTATAATAAGTGGATGGGTTACTGTGTATGTGTGTATTATAAATGTTTTACTATGACTGTGTATAATAAGTGTATGTGTTACTGTGTATAATAAGTGTATGTATGACTGTGTATGTGTGTATAAGTGTATGTGTTACTGTGTATGTGTGTATAAGTGTATGTGTGACTGTATGTGTGTATAATAAGTGTATGTATGACTGTGTATGTGTGTATAAGTGTATGTGTGACTGTATGTGTGTATAAGTGTATGTATGACTGTGTATGTGTGTATAATAAGTGTATGTATGACTATGACTGTGTATAATAAGTGTATGTGACTGTGTATGTGTGTATAATAAGTGTGTGTATGTGTGACTGTGTATGGGTGTATTATAAGTGTATGTATGTGTGACTGTATTCATATCTATCTGTGTAATGTGTGTATTTCTGCATCTATGTTATGTGTCTGTGTGTTAGTGGAGGTATATATGTAATCTGCATGTGTTTGTATCTGTGTAGTTGGTATATTTGTATCCTGTAATGTGTGTGTGTGTGTATACATGTATTGTGGATCTGTGTGTAATCTGCCTGTGTTTGTATCTGTGTGAGTGTGTGTGCATGCTTGTGTATATCTGCCTGTTTGCAGGGGCGTAACTAGAAATAGCTGGGCCCCATAGCAAACTTTTGATTGGGGCCCCCCCGCCCCCCCCCCCCCCCCCTCTCGATCGACCACTATGCCATCAACACACTCAGCTCTACACAGGTCCTGTACACCATATAAATTACAGTACAGTTACATCAGGTGACTTACAGGAGACGTCTTCTCTGATCGGAGTTCTTCCCTTTTCATTTTCTTTTCCATCTGTCCTGGGCCGTTATGAGAACTTCTCCGGGCCACGAATCCACAGAATCTGCCAGACAGACATATTAGGCTCCACACTCTGTCACCATCCTCATCTATATACACACTGCACATCTGTATTGGCCCCTTTACACCCACATTTAGTGGGTAGCCCTGACTCTATGTGATCCCATTTTAGTATATGGCCCTCCTCTCTGTCGCCCCTCCTTATAGATAGCTTCCTTATGTTGCCCCCCTCCGCTGTCCCCCTTATAGATGCCCCCCCATGTTGTCTCCTTATAGATGGTCCCCTATGTTGCCCCCCCTATAGATGGCCCCCTCTTCCCTTATATTGTCCCCTTATAGATGGCCCCCTTTCCCCCTTTATTGTCCTCTTATAGATGTTCCCCTCTCCCCCAATGGTGTACGTTTATATCCCCCTCTCCCCCTATGTTCTCCCCTTATAGATGGCCTGCTCTCCCCCTATGGTGTCCCCCCCTTATAGATGGCCCTTTCCCCCCCCCCTTCCTTATAGATGCCCCCCTCCCCCCCCCCCCTTCCTTACAGATGTCCCCCTCCCCCCCTTCCTTATAGATGGTCTCTCTCTCCCCCCCTCCCTTATAGATGCCCCCCTCTCCCCCCCTTCCTTATAGATGCCCCCCTCTCCCCCCCTTCCTTATAGATGCCCCCCTCTCCCCCCTTCCTTATAGATGCCCCCTTCTCCTCTCCCCCCCTTCCTTATAGATGCCCCCTTCTCTTCTCCCCCCTTCCTTATAGATGCCCCCTCCTCTTCTCCACCCTTCCTTATAGATGCCCCCTCCTCTTCTCCCCCCTTCCTTATAGATGCCCCCTCCTCTTCTCCCCCCCTTCCTTATAGATGCCCCCTCCTCTTCTCCCCCCCCCCTTCCTTATAGATGCCCCCTTCTCTCCTCCCCCCTTCCTTATAGATGCCCATGCCCCCTTCTCTTCTCCCCTCCCCCCTTCCTTATAGATGCCCCCTCCTCTTCTCCCCCCCCCCTTCCTTATAGATGCCCCCTTCTCCCCCCCCCCTTATAGATGCCCCCTTCTCTTCTCCCCCCTTCCTTATAGATGCCCCCTCCTCTTCTCCCCCCTTCCTTATAGATGCCCCCTCCTCTTCTCCCCCCTTCCTTATAGATGCCCATGCCCCCTTCTCTTCTCCCCTCCCCCCTTCCTTATAGATGCCCCCTCCTCTTCTCCCCCCCTTCCTTATAGATGCCCATGCCCCCTTCTCTTCTCCCCTCCCCCCTTCCTTATAGATGCCCCCTCCTCTTCCCCCCCCCCTTCCTTATAGATGCCCCCTTCTCTCCTCCCCCCTTCCTTATAGATGCCCCCTTCTCCCCCCCCTTATAGATGCCCCCTTCTCTTCTCCCCCCTTCCTTATAGATGCCCCCTCCTCTTCTCCCCCCCTTCCTTATAGATGCCCCCTTCTCCCCCCCCCTTATAGATGCCCCCTTCTCTTCTCCCCCCTTCCTTATAGATGCCCCCTCCTCTTCTCCCCCCCCCCTTCCTTATAGATGCCCCCTTCTCTCCTCCCCCCTTCCTTATAGATGCCCCCTTCTCCCCCCTTCCTTATAGATGCCCCCTTCTCCCCCCCCTTATAGATGCCCCCTTCTCCCCCCCCCCTTATAGATGCCCCCTTCTCTTCTCCCCCCTTCCTTATAGATGCCCCCTCCTCTTCTCCCCCCCTTCCTTATAGATGCCCATGCCCCCTTCTCTTCTCCCCTCCCGCCTTCCTTATAGATGCCCCCTCCTCTTCTCCCCCCCCTTCCTTATAGATGCCCCCTTCTCTCCCCCCCCTTCCTTATAGATGCCCCCTTCTCTCCTCCCCCCTTCCTTATAGATGCCCCCTTCCTTATAGATGCCCCCTTCTCCCCCACCTTATAGATGCCCCCTTCTCCCCCCCCTTATAGATGCCCCCTTCTTCCCCCCCCCTTATAGATGCCCCCTTCTCTTCTCCCCTCCCCCCTTCCTTATAGATGCCCCCTCCTCTTCTCCCCCCTTCCTTATAGATGCCCATGCCCCCTTCTCTTCTCCCCTCCCCCCTTCCTTATAGATGCCCCCTCCTCTTCTCCCCCCCTTCCTTATAGATGCCCATGCCCCCTTCTCTTCTCCCCTCCCCCCTTCCTTATAGATGCCCCCTCCTCTTCCCCCCCCCTTCCTTATAGATGCCCCCTTCTCTCCTCCCCCCTTCCTTATAGATGCCCCCTTCTCCCCCCTTCCTTATAGATGCCCCCTTCTCCCCCCCCCCTTATAGATGCCCCCTTCTCCCCCCCCCCTTATAGATGCCCCCTTCTCTTCTCCCCCCTTCCTTATAGATGCCCCCTCCTCTTCTCCCCCCCTTCCTTATAGATGCCCATGCCCCCTTCTCTTCTCCCCTCCCGCCTTCCTTATAGATGCCCCCTCCTCTTCTCCCCCCCCTTCCTTATAGATGCCCCCTTCTCTCCCCCCCCTTCCTTATAGATGCCCCCTTCTCTCCTCCCCCCTTCCTTATAGATGTCCCCTTCCTTATAGATGCCCCCTTCTCCCCCACCTTATAGATGCCCCCTTCTCCCCCCCCTTATAGATGCCCCCTTCTTCCCCCCCCCTTATAGATGCCCCCTTCTCTTCTCCCCTCCCCCCTTCCTTATAGATGCCCCCTCCTCTTCTCCCCCCCCTTCCTTATAGATGCCCCCTTCTCTCCTCCCCCCTTCCTTATAGATGCCCCCTTCTCCCCCCTTCCTTATAGATGCCCCCTTCTCCCCCCCCTTATAGATGCCCCCTTCTCCCCCCCCTTATAGATGCCCCCTTCTCTTCTCCCCCCTTCCTTATAGATGCCCCCTCCTCTTCTCCCCCCTTCCTTATAGATGCCCCCTTCTCTTCTCCCCTCCCCCCTTCCTTATAGATGCCCCCTCCTCTTCTCCCCCCCCCTTCCTTATAGATGCCCCCTTCTCTCCCCCCCCCTTCCTTATAGATGCCCCCTTCTCTCCTCCCCCCTTCCTTATAGATGCCCCCTTCCTTATAGATGCCCCCTTCTCCCCCCCCTTATAGATGCCCCCTTCTCTTCTCCCCCCTTCCTTATAGATGCCCCCTCCTCTTCTCCCCCCCTTCCTTATAGATGCCCATGCCCCCTTCTCTTCTCCCCTCCCCCCTTCCTTATAGATGCCCCCTCCTCTTCTCCCCCCCCTTCCTTATAGATGCCCCCTTCTCTCCCCCCCCTTCCTTATAGATGCCCCCTTCTCTCCTCCCCCCTTCCTTATAGATGCCCCCTTCCTTATAGATGCCCCCTTCTCCCCCACCTTATAGATGCCCCCTTCTCCCCCCCCTTATAGATGCCCCCTTCTTCCCCCCCCCTTATAGATGCCCCCTTCTCTTCTCCCCTCCCCCCTTCCTTATAGATGCCCCCCTCCTCTTCTCCCCCCCCCCTTCCTTATAGATGCCCCCTTCTCTCCTCCCCCCTTCCTTATAGATGCCCCCTTCTCCCCCCTTCCTTATAGATGCCCCCTTCTCCCCCCCCCTTATAGATGCCCCCTTCTCCCCCCTTCCTTATAGATGCCCCCTTCTCCCCCCCCCTTATAGATGCCCCCTTCTCCCCCCCCTTATAGATGCCCCCTTCTCTTCTCCCCCCTTCCTTATAGATGCCCCCTCCTCTTCTCCCCCCTTCCTTATAGATGCCCATGCCCCCTTCTCTTCTCCCCTCCCCCCTTCCTTATAGATGCCCCCTCCTCTTCTCCCCCCCCTTCCTTATAGATGCCCCCTCCTCTTCTCTTCCCCCCCTTCCTTATAGATGCCCCCTTCTCTCCTCCCCCCTTCCTTATAGATGCCCCCTTCTCCCCCACCTTATAGATGCCCCCTTCTCCCCCCCCTTATAGATGCCCCCTTCTCCCCCCCCCTTATAGATGCCCCCTTCTCTTCCCCCCCTTCCTTATAGATGCCCCCTTCTCTTCTCCCCTCCCCCCTTCCTTATAGATGCCCCCTCCTCTTCTCCCCCCTTCCTTATAGATGCCCCCTTCTCTCCTCCCCCCTTCCTTATAGATGCCCCCTTCTCCCCCCCCCCCTTATAGATGCCCCCTTCTCCCCCCCCCCCCCCCCCGAGAAAAGCAAGTTTAAAAAAAAGAAAAAAACTCACCTAACAACACGCTCCCCCGTCGAGCCTTCTTCCTGTCACCCCGTCTGATGCCGCGTTCTAGCCCCGGCAGCGCGCGTATCATAGAGTTCTGTGTGGGCCTGTAGCCGCGACTTCCGGCACACGTCTCTGTGCCGGAAGTCGGGGCCGCAGCACAAGCCCACACAGAACTCTATGATACGCGCGCTGCCGGGGCTAGGACGCGGCATCAGACGGCAGCCGCGTATCAGACGGTGGGTGACAGGAGCGCTGTGGACCGGTCCCGTGCTCCTCCTGGCCCAGTGACTCCTTTTCCTTATGGTTGGGGAAAGGAGTCTCCGGGTCGGGAGGAGCACGGGACCCGCCCCCGGCTACAGCACCCGGGAGGCATGCTCAGCCGCCGGGTGCTGCAGGATATGTCAGCTCCAGGGGCCCGCGTCACGGGCCCCTGATGCGGCGGGGCCCCGTAGCAGCCGCTACGGCTGCTACGGCGGTAGTTCCGCCAGTGCCTGTTTGTACAGTATGGGTTTGTGCATCTATTATATATTTATGTCATATATCTTTCTGTGTGATAGTACAATATGTTGTGTGTAGTTTGTGGATCTGTGTATATATTAGTGGATTATCCTGTAATATGGGCGGTATGGGGGGGGCCATAGCCGCTCACACTGTCCATATTCAGTTGCAGCAACCACTGTACAATCCCGATTACCAGACAGTTGCTGTTTTGCAGTGGTAGCTGCCTTCACATGTATGGCATCGGATTTCGCTTTTCTGGCTCCCTGGCGTCCTGCTCAGCCAGTTAGTGCGCTGTCTGGTCGCAGCCATGAATTGGCTGAGCAGGACGCCAGGGAGCCAGCGAAGCAGGTGGGAGTGCGGACAGGGACAGGTAATGTATTAGCCGGAGAGCAGTGGGTTAAGTGGGAAAGGGCCACAGACTTTCATTCTGCTGCGAGACTGTACAGCAGTAGGGAATGACACTACAGAGTATCGCTGCAGATTTCACTGCAGAACTCACAGCAATCCTGAAATCCTGTATGTGTGAAAGCACCCATAGAATAGCCAGTCGCTGTACTCTCCCTTGTAGCTGCATTAGGCCTGAGTCCTGCAAGGGAGTAGCTGTAGCCGACAGTGACACATCCAGCTACTAGGAGGCCTACAGTACCTGCACAGGGAGGCCTTACTACTATACAGATGCACAGAGAGGGGCCTGACCACTATATAGGGGCAAAGAGGGGTATATTGGGGAATAGAGGGGTCTAACTACTATATGGATACAGAGGGGACTAACCACTACATGAGGGCACAGTCAAGGCAATATAGATATGGAGGATGATGATGGTGCAAGAGTGAGGAGCCTAAAATGTTTGTCTGGCAGATCCTACATGGAGGACTCGTGATTGAGAGAAGTCCTCATGATGGCCGCGCCGGATGGAGAAGAAGAGGTAAAGTGAGCATTGCCAATCAGAGTAGAAGTCCCTGTGATTCTCTCAAAGAAGACGTCTCCTGTGAGTCATTGGCTCTAACTGCACTGTAGTCACTTATGGTGGGCAGAGCCTGGGTGCACCTGGGTACTTCTCTATATGGTCTCTGTATAAGGTAATATTGGCCTTTGTACAGTGGATCTTATTCAGTAGTAGAGTGGTGGTATTAGTCAGTATATGGTGGTAATATTTGGCCCTTGTAAACTGGTACTGTATAGTTATAATGTTAGTCGTCTTGTTGTGGTGGTAATAGTTGCTCCTTTTACACTGGTATTATTAGTTATATTGGTCTCGGTATACAGGATTTGATTTGTGTGGCAGTGATATATATGGTAATAATGTATGATAATTTTGGTAATAATTTTTGCTCCTTACATACAGGTTAGGAGGGGGGGGGGCCCAATCAAAAGTTTGCTATGGGGCCCGGCCATTTCTAGTTACGCCCCTGCCAAAACTTTTCATAAATGGAACTAGTTTTGTAATCATTAGAGATTAGCACAACTCGAGCAAGCTCAAGTAACATAGTTCGGCATCTGAATAATGGTGGCTGAAGATGCTTGATAAGATGCTAGATGTGATCATAGGGACTCCAGGAAAACATGGATGCAGTCTATGGTCTATGGTTGTATTCATGTTTTCCAGGATTACCTAGGACTGCATCGAACTTCTTTAGCCACCAGTTCAAATGTTGAACAATCATACTCAAGCATGCTCGAGTTGTGGTCATCTCTAGTAATCATACATCATCCATGTTGTTGCATCACTAAGAAGAATCATCATTCAGAACCATAAGCTGGGGAGTAACCCCCACAGAAGGCCATGTTGGTTGTCACCCTACTTTCTCAGAGATAGGTATAACTAACGGTCCTTTTACACTAATTGATTTGTCATCCACAGGCTGGTGCAAATCAGCACTGATCAGCGGGATTGATAAATCCAGTGGTCAGGCTGCACGAAAGATCCTTGTTTGTGGAACCCTGGAAACAGACAGCACAGATATTTCCTTGCAGCCCTTGCCACACGATAGTCGAGCCCTTTAGCAGATCGATGCTCGCTTATCTGGCATATCAGGTTGTCTAGTACATCCCTAATAAACTGACAGAGGTTTGGGGCTTGGAACTTCTAAAAATTTGCAGTTCCTTTTTGCCTCCCACTGCAGATTCTATCTCATCCATTTGGTTTCTACCCCCACTCTGATCCTGAAGGATCAGACCATAGAGAGTGAGCAGGGTCTGTGGATGACAGGAGCCATCTGGCTGCACCTTTATCAGGGATGAAATACCAATAAACAGGCTTTTCAGATTGGAAGACGCTCATTTTTCTCTGTTGGTGGATTATCTACGAGCATTAATCACCTGCTCTTATCACTTGACCTCTGTCATGGCACCATGTCATTTGTCAGACTTTTATTGCTGATTCAGTTATCGGTGTGGGGGGCCTAACATAGGATAGGGTAGGGAAATTAAATCGCATTCATGCCTAATGTGACCCCATCAAATAAATATCTTAAAGGTTTTGGTTCAAGTTAAATAGGTGATTTTAATAAGCCAATGTCAGTGTCAAGCAGTAGCCATTTATGGGACAGTAATAATAGCAATCCACTTCTGAAGTTTTGCTGTGTTTTCGGCTACAGTTTATAGAATTACAAAAATGATGTAACAGTTTTCAAAAAGGTGTTGCCATTGCGAAAAAAATTAAAAATTACCAAACAAAAAAAAGAAAGTAGGGGGATATTTACTAAGTAGTCTAATGTGTGCTACTATTCTAATGTGGGTTGGTGTTTATTTTGTTCCAATATATTGTGTACGATTTTTGGAAAAGTCACACTCTCATAGTAAAAAGTTGCAAAAAAGGCGCAAACAAATTTACCTGGTACTGACCAGACATAGGTCTGCACTAGTTTTTTAAAAGTCGCAAATGATAAATTGGGCGTAAATCCCGGATTATGTGAATTTTTGGGTGTATACTCAAAACAGGTAGATTAAAAAAAAGTTACATCTAAAATATATTTGCCTGTCGAGAATCTAAATATTCACCTAAAAAATAGGCGCAAAGACCTTGATAAATTTCCCCCATAATGTTTCTTTTATTATATATTCATTGACAAAATATGATAGAAATGTCAGATTGTTGAAAACTCGGCATGCTGTTATATTTCAGGCAGATCCCCCCAGTTTTCTCATCCCCCATCAAGACACGGCTCCGTTATTCCACCCCTCTGTCTCTGCCTGGACTATTTCCAGGGCTATAGCAGAAGGGAATTTCATGTCATGGTGCCCACTATGTGTCCTGCAATTGACAGCCAGCCACTGTGCCTTTTGTTTACAGTGGTGTCATGAACAGTATATCTGAGCTGCTACGGATTGGAACTGTATAATCTTTAGTGACAAATCCAGGTTCCATTTGGGATCTGATAACAGTTGAGTCGGAGTATGGAGGCCTCCTGGTGCGCCCTTCAGCCCTGCCTTTGCTGTGAAACGACATACTGACCCAACTACTGGTATGATGATCTGGGGAGACATCACATAGGACAGTCAGTCACCTCTAGTAGTGACATAAGGGACACTAACCGTTCAGAGATACTGTATGTACAGGACCTCCTGTGGCTACATGTGTTGCCTCTCATGGCTTCCAGCTGGTTTTAGGGTTTGCCAGGAATGTCTCTGCCAGATTGTACTTCCTTGTCACCAGATTTATAACTTATGTGATAAGATGAGACATCAGCTTCAGTAACCTATGTGTGTACAGAATCTACAGGCCCAGCTACAACACCTGTGGGTAAACCTGCCATGCCACAGGATGCCCTATAGAACCTGTATGCCTCAATGCCCAATCCTATCTCATTGGAGATAGAGCCTCCTATTTGTTGAACAGTTTTCCCAAAAAAACGTATCCTCTCGATCGAAGCTGTAATCATCATTACACTTACCCATATAGTTTTATTTAAGTCCAACAACTCTTTCTTGGTCATTTTTTCTTCAACATTGAGTGTAATATTCCCATTAGAGTTTAAATTCTTATTCTTCACTACTTTTAAGATCCATGCTTGCTGTCAGTATTATAACATAGAAGGTTCTCACTATAGATAGATGTCTATGGGTTTGTATTTTTCCATGTTTGGTTGTATGTGAATTAATGTTCTTTCCCTTTCAGTGAATCATCCCCAAGGTTTGTGTTGCTGACAGTATAATAATAATAATAATTTTTATTTATATAGCGCCAACAGATTCCGCAGCACTTTAGAATTCTGGGGGTACATACATAGACAAAAATCAGACATTACAGAGATCTACATATAATTATCCATACATGAGGAGTGAGGTCCCTGCTCGCATGCATGAGCTTACAGACTATTAGGAGGGGGTGCGAGACAAAATGGCAGAGGGGCAAAGTCCTTCCTTTTTAGCATGGTCCGGCCATCATTATAAATAAGGCAGTGCAGTTAAAGGTGGGTAAACCAGTCACCAACCAATGCCTGCCTGCTACAGGTCTAAGTGCTTGAATGTATAAAAAAATTATATATTATATGTCAGTGCAGAGAATGAATGAGCTGTATGTTATATTTTACTGGAGTAAATCCAGGATCAACCCTATTAGTCGGGAAGTATATGAGGCCGTAGAGTCCTTTATGTCATAAGATTCTCCTCTCTATTTACACATATTCACCTCCCAAATGCATAATACATTTTGTCACATGCTGATTGGGCTGCATGGAAAAAGCCTCTGGGGAGAGCGGCATGTACCCTGTGCGGCCGTGTGAGGTGTATGATACATAGCTCTCTTGATGCAATCAGCTCTGTATGGAACATCTGGAGAGATGGCGTCAGATGAGAGCGCTGGGGACACATCAACTGCATTACTGAGAAGTCTAGACACCTTCGTAATCAGGTAAAGACTCTGCACCAGAGTGAAATACAGATGATTATCATCACTAGTCATGAGCGAACATCCCGATGTTCGGTTCGGATCCCAAACACGAACAAAAAAGAAAATGATTGTAATCAGTCCAAACTTTCACAAACAAATAACAACAGTATTATTCACTGAATTTTCACAAACAAATAACAAACATACAGTAGAAGTACGTTTCGGTGTACACACATGCATACAAATTATGATAAAACATAAATTAAAACGTAAATTACACAGTTGCATACACATTTTATTTACATACTCATTTGCATACAGATTGTGCACAGATTGGTTACGTTTCGGTCTAGCGTTACGCACAAGCGTAAATTAGCCAGTGGCGTATATTCGCAAGTTTTAATATGTTCGAAAATGATCGTTATAACCATTCCGATCATTGAACAAATTGTTCGTGATGGGTGACCATTAACAATTAGCTTCATGTTCGTACGAACATTTACAAACATGTTCACTCATCCCTAATCATCACCAATGTACAGTATGCTGAGGTTAGAGAACATCTGTCACCATAGAGAACCCCTATAAATCCAAGGGGCACCAATCATACCTCAAACCTCAGACCCAGGTACAGTAATCTTTGTCTGGTTAGTTACTAATGAGAAATTAGAGGTGTAAATTAAAGATCCTGAACTCCTATTCTGAACCAGTACCAGAGCTCATCAACTATGTACCATTTAATGTATTCGGGACTTGGTGTCCTGTAAGGGTACTATTAGATGGGTTGATGGGGACCAGATAATAAATGTAAACGAGCGCTGATCTGCTTGATTGGCGCTCGTTTACTGGGCCTATTACACGGCCCGATAATCGTTTAACAAGGGCTGCAGGGACATTGTTACCGATGTCCTTGCAGCCCTTGTTTAAACGTTATACATTACCTGTCCAGGTTGCAGGGCTCCTCTTCCTCTGTGCTTCTCCCCGGGTCCGAATGCTCCAGCTTCAGAGTGGCCTGTCTCAGCTGACAGGCCACTCAGCCAATCACTGGCCGCGGTGGTCCCGGCCAGTGATTGGATAAGCGGCCTGTCAGCTGAGACAGGCCACACGGAAGCTGGAGCGTGCAGACCCAGGGAGAAGCACAGAGGAAGAGGAGCCCTGTAGCCTGGATAGGTAATGTACACAACCGTTCAAAAGTTTGGAGTCACCCAAACAATTTTTTTTTTTATATGAAAAGTCACACTTATTCACCACCATACGTTATGAAATGAATAGAAAATAGAGTCAAGACATTGACAAGGTTAGAGATAATGATTTGTATTTGAAATAACATTGTTTTTACATCAAACTTTGCTTTCGTCAAAGAATCCACCTTTTGCAGCAATTACAGCATTGCACACCTTTGGCATTCTAGCTGTTAATCTGTTGAGGTAAGCTGGAGACATTGCACCCCACGCTTCTAGAAGCAGCTCCCACAAGTTGGATTGGTTGGACGGGCACTTCTGGCGTACCATACGGTCAAGCTGCTCCCACAACAGCTCAATGGAGTTCAGATCTGGTGACTGCGCTGGCCACTCCATTACCGATAGAATACCAGCTGCCTGCTTCTGTTGTAAATAGTTCTTGCACAATTTGGAGGTGTGTTTAGGGTCATTGTCCTGTTGTAGGATGAAATTGGCTCCAATCAAGCGCTGTCCACTGGGTATGGCATGGCGTTGCAAAATTGAGTGATAGCCTTCCCTATTCAGAATCCCTTTTACCCTGTACAAATCTCCCACCTTACCAGCACCAAAGCAACCCCAGACCATCACATTACCTCCACCATGCTTAACAGATGGCGTCAGGCATTCTTCCAGCATCTTTTCATTTGTTCTGCGTCTCACAAACGTTCTTCTTTGTGATCCAAACCCCTCAAACTTGGATTCATTCATCCACAACACTTTTTTCCAGTCTTCCTCTGTCCAATGTCTGTGTTCTTTTGCCCATCTTAATCTTTTTCTTTTATTGGCCAGTCTCAGATATGGCTTTTTCTTTGCCACTCTGCCCTGAAGCCCAAAATCCTGCAGCCGCCTCTTCACTGTAGATGTTGACACTGGTGTTTTGCGGGTAATATTTAATGAAGATGCCAGTTGGGGACCTGTGAGGCGTCTGTTTCTCAAACTAGAGACTCTAATGTGCTTATCTTCTTGCTTAGTTGTGCAACGCGGCCTCCCACTTCTTTTTCTACTCTGGTTAGAGCCTGTTTGTGCTGTCCTCTGAAGGGAGTAGTACACACCGTTGGAGGAAATCTTCAATTTCTTAGCAATTTCTCGCATGGAATAGCCTTCATTTCTAAGAACAAGAAGAGACTGTCGAGTTTCAGATGAAAGATTTCTTTTTCTGGCCATTTTGAGCGTTTAATTGACCCCACAAATGTGATGCTCCAGAAACACAATCTGCTCAAAGGAAGGTCAGTTTTGTAGCTTCTGTAACGTGCTAGACTGTTTTCAGATGTGTGAACATGATTGCCCAAGGGTTTTCTAATCATCAATTAGCCTTCTGAGCCAATGAGCAAACACATTATACCATTAGAACACTGGAGTGATAGTTGCTGGAAATGGGCCTCTATACACCTATGTAGATATTGTACCAAAAACCAGACATTTGCAGCTAGAATAGTCATTTACCACATTAGCAATGTATAGATTGTATTTGTTTAAAGTTAGGACTAGTTTAAAGGTATCTTCATTGAAAAGCACAGTGCTTTTCCTTAAAAAATAAGGACATTTCAATGTGACCCCAAACTTTTGAAGGGTAGTGTATATCGTAAGTCGCCGGCCGCACACCGCTATTACACGTAGTGGTGCGCGGTCGGCGCCCGACAATTATAGGTCAGAACCTATATCAACGATCAGCCGATGACGATCATCGGCTGATCGTTGTCTTTATTACACAGAGCGATAATCGGCCGAATCGGGCCTATTACAGGGCCCGATAATCGTTTAACATGGGCTGCAGGGACATTGTTACCGATGTCCTTGCAGCCCTTGTTCAAACATTATACATTACCTGTCTAGGTTGCAGGGCTCCTCTTCTTCTGTGCTTCTCCCCGGGTCCGCGCGCTCCAGCTTCAGAGTGGCCTGTCTCAGCTGACAGGCCACTCAGCCAATCACTGGCCGATTATTGTTCCATGTAATAGTACCCTAAGGATATAGTCATACATGACAGATTTGTTGCAGAGATTTTTGTGACAGTCAATATAAAACAACTAATATTACCAACAATACCACTTATATGAAGTACAAATATTACCAACATGGCCACCACATAGTGACTGAAACACCCCATGCTGTAATGGAATAAAAAACACTATACAAAATATTACCCTATACAATGACCAAATAAATAGTGGTGGATCCCAACTCAGGGTTTTTGCAAACCATATATGTGATTATATTGCTGTTACACCCAGTAACTACAGGCAATGTCTTCTCTGATAGGAATTTTTTTTTTTTTTTAAGTCAGAGGCAGGGGAGCCTTTCCAGCGTTGGATCACTGCTCCGGGACCTTCTCTCAGCCGGCACTGCAACCCGTTTGATTGACTACCCATTTAGGCAATCAGTGACTGGGGCAGGACGCTGCTGCAATCACCGAATGAGTGGGCAATCCATCAGCTGGGAAGGCATTTTCCCCCTTGTCGTGACTTCACCAGGTCTTGGTGGAGAATGCCTTCTGGCAGGGGTCCTAGAGCTGGTGTAGCGGCGCGGGCACGTGGAGAGGTAAGTTAGCGTTCTGTAATAACTATCCCCCTGCCTCTACTAGCTGCCAAAAGATAAAAATGGGCGGAGTTCTCTTTTAGCTTTTTCATCTGGTCCAGACTTCCACTTTTTCCAGGCATGACTGTTGTCTGCAGAGTTTGTCGCCTAGAAATCTTTGGCACCTCAATATACCAGCAACTAACCTAATCTAACCTATACAAACTCCCTAGCCCTCTGCTTCTGCAGTTTTGTGCCTCTTCTGCCCCTATTACCTGCTGTATTAAACAGTACATACAAATACTAAACTATATCTGTATGAAAAAGTGCCACACAATAGCAATATATAAATTGCCCCAAAAATTTGTTGTGACCCATGAAAGAATAGTGTAACATTAAGTAAAAGTGCTTCTCCACTGTATCCAAAAAGAAATAGAGACACTTTTAACTGTTTATATGTTGCTATCAATAGTGATCACAGCATCTGAACAATTTGTATCTCCATCATTGGTAGTTCAGTGGCCCGATCAACAATCCGACTGGTTGTCATGGCAGCCCAATGATTCTGCTAAACTGTATCAATGGAGTGCCAAACTGTTACACGTAGTGGTGAGTGGACCTTCTCAAACTGTATGGGTTCGCCACGTTTTCCGAAACCGAACGCTCTGTATTTGCAGAAGTTGGATCCCACTGTAGGGAGTCCTGGAAAACATGGATGCAGCTTTAGGCCATATTCACGTAGAGTAAGACACCGAGTGTTCCGTGACCAACCGGGTCACAGAACAGCCGGTGTCAGAGAAGATCACACAATGGAGCATGCAAACTGACAGATTTTCTGTGTCCGCCATTCAGTAAATAGTGGTTGCAGAAAACTGACATGTAAGTTTTTTGTGGCGCCGCTAGAGATCCCGACCAGAGTGTATACTATGTTATGAGCAATAGAATGATTGCCTATAATACTGCCCAAGAGGACCACCATTTTTAGATTTTACGAATTAATAAAGTAAACAAAATATAAATAAACATGTATTATATCGCCACATGCAGAATTAGAACTATTAAATTATAAAATTCGTAATCATGCATTTCAACAGCACAAATGCATAAAATGAGCTAATTCCCAAATTCTGAAGATGCAAGTAGTACTATATCTAAGTTCAGCTGGTGCCAGCAGGTATTTCCCCAAAACTAACCTCAGTATTAGGGATGAGCGAACCGACCCATAACGAACCAGATTCATTACGAACTTATAAAAATATGTAAAAATATAGTCTGCAGCACTCACAGATTTTAGGTGAAAGCAAGGTGGTTTAAGTCCATCAAAGAAAAAAAGTACACAAAAAACCTCACAAATGCAACATACAAAATCTTATGCTTTAACAGCCTCTTGTTGTCTTTTTTAAGAGGGAAAATTACAGCAGGAGGTTGTCGAAACATTGTGTTTTGTATGCCGAACTTGTGAGTTTTTTTGTATACTTTTTTAATAGAATAATACTGCACCTTGCTTTTACCTGAACTCTGGGAGTGCTGTAGACTAGATTTTTTATTCATTCCAAAATTGCTGATGTTTGGTTATATCGCGTCACAGAAAAAAATTCATAAAAACATAGAAAATATGAAAGATTGTCATCAGAAAAGGACCACTTGCTCTATCTAGTTTGTCCGTTAAGTAATTCCTTTGTTTTTATCTTAAGATAATAATGTTAATAATCTTAATGATCATGCTCCCCTTTTCCCTTCTTTCCTCTAGACTTAGAGTGGTATTACACGGGCCGATGGGGTCCCGATAATACTTCTAAACTAGATCTGCTAGATCGTAGCTCATCTACTGGGCCTATTACACAGGCCGATAATCGTTTAACAAGGGCTGCAGGGACATCGTTACCGATGTCCTTGCAGCCTTTGTTTAAACTGTATACATACCTATACAGGTTGCAGGGCTCCTCTTCCTCTATGCTTCTCCCCGGGTCCCGCACGCTCCATCTGCACAGCGGCTTGTCTCAGCTGACAGGTCACTCACCCAATCACTGGCTGCGGCGGTCCTGGCCTGTTATTGGCCGAGTGGCCTGTCAGCTGAGACAGGCCGCTGAGAAGTCGGAGTGCGCAGGACCTGGTGAGAAGTACAGAGGAAGAGGAGCTGTGCAACCTGTATAGGTATATATTCCACTTTGCATATCGTCAGCCTCGGCCATGCACCCCTATTACACATAGTGGTGCGTGGTCGGTGTCCGACGATTATAGGTCAGAACCTATATCAACAATCAGCTGATGACAACGATCATCGGCTGATCGTTGCCTTTATTACACGGAACAATAATCGGCCAGATAGGGCTGATTCGGCCGATTATTGTTCCGTGTAATAGTACCAGGCTCGGACTGGGCCACCAGTGGGCCCCGAGCTGGAGTGGGCCCCGCCCCCCTGTCAGGGGACACAGGGCTGGAGACTGCAGCAATGTGGTCTGCAGCCAGCAAGCCCAGCCGGGGCCCCGTGCTCCCGGGTGCCGCACTCGGTCGCTGGGTGTTTTTGTTTTGTTTTTTTTTAACTGGAAGCGATCACAACAATCGCTTCCAGTTAAATGTAGTGTGCTGATTGACAGCGCGAGAAGCCATAGGCGCGGCGCACACAGAACTCAGAGGTGACGTGCTGCCCAGTACTTCACAAGGATGCTGCTGATCTGTCGGGAAGAGAGAAGAAGAGACCCGCGACCGACGGGGAGCGTGTTGTAAAGTGAGTTGTTTTTGTGTTTTTTTTCAGAGGGGGACAACAGAAGGGGTCTGGTACAGGGGGATGGACAACAAAGGGGTCTGGTACAGGGGGATGGACAACAAAGGGGTCTGGTAAAGGGGGATGGACAACAAAGAAGTCTGGTACGGGGGGATTGACAACAGAAGGGGTCTGGTACAGGGGGATGGACAACAAAAAGGGGCTATATGGGGTGATGGACAATGAAAGGGGGCTGTTTAGGGGGATGGACAACAAAAGGGGGCTGTTTAGGGGGATGGACAACAAAAGGGGGCTATATAGGGGGATGGACAACAAAAGGGGGCTGTTTAGGGGGATGGACAAGGGAACTTTGGCTCTCCAGCTGTTTCAAAACTACAGCTTTAGCTGTGGCTGTCCAGGCATGATGGGAGTTGTAGTTTTGCAACAGCTGGAGAGCCAAGGTTCCCTACCCCTCATATAGGGGATGCACAGAGGTTGTCATCTACTATAGGGGGACTACACAGAGGAGGATTTCTACTATAGTAGATGCACATGGGGCCGTCTATATGGGGGACTGAACAAGGGACCATTTATAAGGCGTCTACAGAGAGGAGGCATATACTATAAGGGGGATATATATATATATATATATATATATATATATATAATTACATAGTGTCAGGGCTACCCACTGAAATAGGGAGTAAAGGGGCCAATACAGATGTGCAATGTGTATAGAGATGAGGATGGTACAAGAGTGAGGAGCCTAATATGTCTGTCTGGCAGATTCTGTGGATTCGTGGCTCGGAGAAGTTCTCATAGTGGCCCAGGGCAGATGGAGAAGAAAATGAAAACAACTCTGATCAGAGAAGACGTCCCCTGTGAGTCACTAAATATAACTGCACTGTAATTTATATATTGTACAGAACCTGAGTAGAGCTGCGTTCACTTCTATATGACTGAATGAGGTGATAGTGATCTTTGTACAGTGGATCTTATTCAGTAGCAGCAGTGGTGTTAGTCAGTATGTGGTGGCATTAGTCAGTATGTGGTGGTATTAGTCAGTATGTGGTGGTATTAGTCAGTATGTGGTGGTGTTAGTCAGTATGTGGTGGTATTATTTGTTACTTGTAATCTGGTAGTGTGTTTTATTGGATTTAGTATACTGGATTTGGTGAGTAACAATATGGTGGTGATGGTTGTGGCGTGGCGGTAATATTTCCCCCTTGTATATTGGTAATATTGGTCATAGTATACAGGATGTGGTCAGCACCGGTATGACGGTAATATGTATGGTGATAATATTTCCCTCCTATATACTGGTCATATTGGTAATATCAGTCTTGGTATACAGGATCTGGTCAGTAACAGTATGGCGGTAATATGTGTGGGGATATTTGCTCTTTGTATACTGGTGTTATTAGTAGCTGTATGACTTTTGTATCTAAGTATATAGTGTTATCATGCAAAGAAAATTGTCTTATAGCCCGATTACACAGACCAATTATAGGTAACAAATGCTCCTAGGAAGCCCCATGTAACAGTGCCAGAAAACAGCTGACAAGCAAATGCCCAATAGTTGGCATTGCTGTCGGCTGCACATCTCTGTGTATTCCTGCCCTGCCGATTAGCAATTGTTTGCATCCCTAAATTGCCCCATATCACGCCGTGTAACTGGACCCTTATTAATGTTACTATAGATAAGTGTGGTGGCTGAAGGGTGGGCCCCAAGAATGGTTTTCCCTGGTGGGCCCAAGGCACTCCAGTCCGACACTGAATAGTACCCTTAGACTACAGATTTAGATCCTTAAAAAGAACCAATCAGCATGATTGTGCTGATATGGTTCCCTTAACCCTTTGAGGACCAGGCCCTAAATGACCTAGTGGACCGCGCAAATTTTGATCCTAGTGTTTTTGGTTTTCCCTCCTCCCCTTCTAAGAGCTCCAGCACTTTTAGTTTTCTATCTACAGGGCCATGTAAGTGCTTGTTTTTTACAGGAATAGTTGTACTGTGTAATGGCGCCTTTCATTTCACCATAACATGTATGATGGGATTCTAAAATTATTATTTATGAAGATATAAATTGGTGAAATCGTAAAAAAGAATGCAATATGGTAACGTTTGGGGGGTTCCTGTGTCTAAATAATACACTATATGGTAAAAGGGACATGATACCAATATTCTATAGGTCAGCCCGAAAAAAACCATATGCAGGTTTACGCAGATTCTCTAATGTTATTTTATTTTATTTTTTTAATGAAATCCTTTTTTTGGCAATTAATTATTAATAAAATGGGCCTATTGTGACGCTTATAGCAGTTTTATTTTTTCACCTACAGGGATATATGGGGAGTAATTTTTTCCGCCATGATCTCTAGTTTGTATTAATACCATATTTGTGAAGATCGGACGTTTTGATCATTTTTTATTTTTTTATATATATAATGTAACATTATATGCACTTTTTCCCCTCTTTTTGAGTACTCCGTTCGCAATGACGCTTGTTATATTTTAATAGATTGGACAATTACACACGCTAAGGTATATTATATGTTTATTTATTTTTATATGTTTTATTTATGTAATGGGAAAGGGGGGTGAATTAAACTTTTATTGGGGGAGGGGATTTGGGGTAGTGTGTTAGTGATTTTTACTCTTTTTTTTACACATTTGAAGTCCCTTTGGAGGACTTTTACATACAGTACTTTGATTGCAGACACTGATCATTGCTATGCCATAGGCATAGCATTGATCAGTGTGATAGGCGATCTGCTCATTAAGCCTGCCTGTGCAGGCTCAGTGAACAGATTGCCGATCGGACCGTGCGGAGGCAGGCGTTTTAACGATCAGGACCGCCGCAGTCACACTGCGGGGTTCCCGATCGGTAAGTGGCAAGGGACTGCCCCTGCCACTTATGCTTAAAAGCCGTGCCCGAGCGGCATTTAAAGAGTTAATGACACCCTGCAGCGCGATCGCTGCAGCCTGTCATTAACGGTGAGGTGCTGGCTACTCATTGCAGCCGGCCCCCACCTCCTATGAAGCGCGCTCTGCTCCAGGTCACTGGGTGCTGGTCAGGCTTTATACCTGGGTGTTGTGAAGAAACTTTCTATTATTAGTCAGTGGGTGCTGTGAAAACAGTTGCTATTATCTTTCAGTGGGTGTTGTGAATTCAGTGTCTATTCAAACCAGTCTGTGAGTGCAGTGCTTAAAGTTAAACCAGTTGCTGCTGGTTAAACAAATTGCTGCTTGTAGTAGCTTTAGAAGGTTGTTCTATCACAGTTAGAGGACATCATCCTCTGTGATATATACCCTAAGACAAAACATTTCTATAGCCTTATACCACTCAAGAAACCATAAGAGCTGTTAAAAAGTCACACAATAAGTAGCCTTTGGTGAAACATTGTGTGACATATAACTATCCTATTGATATTGTAAAAACTTCAAGAATATTTATTAGCCAGTCACCATGCGTGTCCATAGAAATGGAACATGAATGCTAATATTTCTTGTCACAAGTGCCAGTGACTAAAAACCCCACAGCTATGGTAACACAGAGGGAAATGTCCTTTTTGAAAAACATAGTCATGGGGATTTGTGACTTGATAATACTGTTTTTGAACTATGGGTTGCATGGTGCACATTGTGGGTGCTTTGAGCTGCTGTGGATAATCTGTTTATGCCTGTGTTAAAAATGGTTTAAACCTTAGGGGACGCACCCATTTTTGGAATTTATGACACAGCCAAAGTTTTCAAATCTCATAGGCGTCACTTTATGTATTAATAAGTTTGGAATGGTTTTACAAATTCTTATGATTCCGAGATTGTTTTCTCGTGACATGTTTCACTTTATATATATAAAACCAGTGGGCACCGCTATGATTAAGGGAGTGCTAAACCAATGCATATAAATGACACAAAACCAAAAAGAACAAAAAGCATATGCACAAATAGGTAGCACATCACAAAAATACTTTATTATAATATAGACACAGATACAAAAATAACACTAAATAGACAAAGCAGGAGTATAGCAAAAAGGGAGACAAACCCCAAAACCACTCTGCATAAAAACAATTAAAAAGTCCACATAAGTCCGGCCGGTATACCAGCAAGGACTATTCAACCACCCTGACCCAGGACTGTGCAAACAATGTCAAAGTATAGCCAAACTGCCTAAGCAGAGTCCTTATAACATGTACCCTATAACAACATCACAATGATAAACATATGAGGTGGGACAATAAAAAAGAGTCACCATGTCAGTCCTAGAAACATATGAAAAACGGGTCAGGTGGGAAAGAGTAACCCCACGCGTTCCGCCGCCCAGCGGCTTCCTCAGGGATCCCTGAGGAAGCCGCTGGGCGGCGGAACACGTGGGGTTACTCTTTCCCACCTGACCCGTTTTTCATATGTTTCTAGGACTGACATGGTGACTCTTTTTTACTGTCCCACCTCATATGTTTATCATTGTGATGTTGTTATAGGGTACATGTTATAAGGACTCTGCTTAGGCAGTTTGACTATACTTTGACATTGTTTGCACAGTCCTGGGTCAGGGTGGTTGAATAGTCCTTGCTGGTATACCGGCCGGACTTATGTGGACTTTTTAATTGTTTTTATGCAGAGTGGTTTTGGGGTTTGTCTCCCTTTTTGCTATACTCCTGCTTTGTCTATTTAGTGTTATTTTTGTATCTGTGTCTATATTATAATAAAGTATTTTTGTGATGTGCTACCTATTTGTGCATATGCTTTTTGTTCTTTTTGGTTATGTTTCACTTTATGGCTATGTTCAGACTATGTGAGTTTCCGGCCGTAGCGCGTTCCGTGAATAAGCGTCCGGAGACTTACGTAGTTTGCGTACAATGGAAAGTATATGATGTACGGCTGCACAGTTCACACTACGTACGAACTTATGCCCGGATCGTACACGGCGGCGTAAAAAATGAACCAGACCATTGTTTTCGGACGAAAATGCCGTAACTTACGCCCGTAGCGTTACATGCGGTCCCGTACGTAGTGGTGATTTCTTCATTTTTGCAGCTTTTTGTGCCGATCCAAAGGGTTCTGTGGGGTGTCCGGGGCTAGCCGAAGATTTCCAAGTAAAAGACCGCTGTCAGATCGCTACGTAGGGCACTCGGGAAGCGTAAGTAGACTTCGGGCGTAAGTTCGCGGTCCGTACATAGCCGGCCGCAAGTAGCGTAAATCTCCGGCCGGAGTTTACCGCGTATATGTCCGGCTGCGAAAATATGCGGCCAGACATATACGCAGTGTGAACATAGCCTAAGATAGTGGTAAAATCAAACTCTGCCAGACATGGCCAGTTATTGACCTTTTTGGCCAAGAAATGCACCGGGTCCAAAATATTTAGGGGCAAGGGTCAGGGCCGTACTAACACCTGCTGCTGCCCTAGGCACTAAACCCTTGGGGAGCATGGGGGAGAGTGGCCTTAGCCACATGCATTTCTCTACATGTAGAAACATTGTTAGAATTGCATTTTTAATGGTTTTTAACTGCCTAAAACATAAACAAATTTCCACATTGAATTAATGATTAGAGCAGTCTCCATATTGTCATACCAGACCTGAAGAATTCCTCCATAGACAACCCCCCCCTTCTCCCCCCCACCCCCCCCCCCCCCCCCCCCCCCCCCCCTCTAAAAGACACCAGATTTACTGGCAAGTCTGAACGGGAGGTGGGAGACTGAAAAGATTTTTAAAAATGTTGTTTCATTGCCCCTGGTGCTGCCTCCCTATAAGGTGCCTAGTGGTAAATACGACCCTGGCAAGGGTGACTCCAAGTTTGACTATAATTTCAGCAGTTGCTGGAGGGAGACTTCTTTTTTTATAGTTAAAAACATACATCAACCTGTTGTGAAATCAGAGGTATTAACATATCTTTTCATCAACAAATGTTTACTGGCCGACATTGCATCATTTCAGTATATTAACCCCTTAAGGACCAGGCCTGAAATGGCCTTAAGGACCGAGGCAAATTTTATGAATATGACCTGTGTCACTTTATTCATTAATAACTTCGGGATGCTTTTACCTATCCGGCTGATTCTGAGATTGTTTTCTCTTGACATATTGTACTTTACATTTCTGGTAAATTGGAGTAGATACTTATAACAAATCTTTATGAAAAAAAAAATTAAAATAACGTGAAATATTTTGAATTTTGAAACTTTTCTACTTATACAGAAAATGGTTATGCATAATAAATTATATATTAAATAGTATTAGCAATACTTTTTGATGGCGGTATTTATTAAACTATCTTTATTTATTTTTAGACAATAGGAAACTTAAAACATTAGCAGCAATTTTCTAAATTTCCAGTAAAATTTCAAAATCAGATTTTTTTAGGGACCTGTTCAGGTTCAGGCTAGGTTCAGACGCTTTAACTGTGCGGCTGTATTTGCAGCTGTAATTGTGCGGCGGTATTTTTGGTGGTTCGTGTGTATGCTTGGAAGTATAGGATATGCGGCTGCACAGTGCACACTATGTCTGAATCTACGGCCCTATCGTAAACGGACCTGTAAAAAATGAACAAGACCATTGTTTGCGGCTGGAGATGCGGCCGAGGATTGACAGGCGGTCCGTACGGAGTACTTCAAAAATAGCCGGCAATGATGCCGAATGCCGATGCCTCTAATAGTTAATATATTAAATTACTAAAACACATTTTCTTTGTAATCAAGACACTTTCGTTGTTCAATAATTTATTTCTAACGAATCCATCATTTTGCAATTAAATATACTGTTAAAATAAATAGATATATGAATAAATGTATATTTATATATATATTAATTTTTTGACAGTATATTTAATTGCACAATGATGGATTCGTTAGAATTAAATTATTGAACAAAGAAACTGTATTTATTTCAACGAAAATGTGTTTTGTTAATTAAATATTAATTAGTACAGGAAGCTCCATAAGCCGTTAATTCATATTCCCGGCAATAGAGCTTTCTGTACTAATCATCACTTTACTTTAATGAAAACATCAAATGTTTCTTCTAATTATGTTATGACAATAGCATTATTAGAAGAAACATTTAGAATTATATGTGCGCTCAGTTGATTGGCTGAGCACACATATAATTAGTGGGTCCACAGCACAGTGACTTCATTGTGCTGCGGACCAGCGAAGAGGACACATCGGGGTGAGTATAGAGCTCTCCCCACCCCCTCCCCAGCACTGCACCCCTCCCAGCAAGGAAGGGGGGTCACTTAACCCCTTCCTTGCTGGGATGGGTGCAGTCTGACATCAGTCTGGCCCCCAGGGGGTTATGGGGGATGCAATACATCCTCCCTTAACCCCTTGGGGGCCAGACTGTAAGCAGCGATCTGTAAAGATGCTGCATACTGTAAGGAGCACAACACCGCTCACAATGATGGGTGTTGTGCTCCTGTTTGTGTGTTTTTTGTGTGTTTCTCCCTTTATATTTTTCAGATATCGGTATCCTGGGGATTACGTCGGATTCCATGGACTACGTCGATGACCAGCGGTTGTTCTTTGAATTTTTTTAATAAAATGGTCAATGAGGGGTGTGGGGGTGTTTTTATTTGAATAAAAAAATATTTTAAACTTGTGTCTTGTCTTTATTTCTTTACTTTATAGACTTAGTAGTGGAAGCCGTCTAATAGACGGAATCCATTACTAAGTTGGGGCCTAGTGTTAGCCGGTATAAAATGGCTAACACTAACCCCCTATTATTACCCCAGTACCCAATGCCACCAGGGGTACTGGGAAGAGCCGGGTGCCAGTGGTCCCGGAGCGTCAATATTGGCGCTCCTGGACCGGGCGGCAGCAGGCTGGTAAGATTTAGGCTGGGGAGGGCCTAAACCAATGGCTCTTCCCACCCTGGTGTTACCAGGCTGCTGTCGTTTGGTTTTTAACCCGGCTGGTTATAAAAATAGGGGCGACCCTATGCGTTTTTTTTTTAATTATTTATTTATTTAAAAAAAAACGCATAGGGTCCCCCCTATTTTTATAACCAGCCGGGTTAAAAACCAAACGACAGCAGCCTGGTAACACCAGGGTGGGAAGAGCCATTGGTTTAGGCCCTCCCCAGCCTAAATCTTACCAGCCTGCTGCCGCCCGGTCCAGGAGCGCCAATTTTGACGCTCCGGGACCACTGGCACCCCGCTCTTCCCAGTACCCCTGGTGGCATTGGGTACTGGGGTAATAATGGGGGGTTAGTGTTAGCCATTTTATACCGGCTAACACTAGGCCCCAACTTAGTAATGGATTCCGTCTATTAGACGGCTTCCACTACTAAGTCTATAAAGTAAAGAAATAAAGACAAGACACAAGTTTAAAATATTTTTTTATTCAAATAAAAACACCCCCACACCCCTCATTGACCATTTTATTAAAAAAATTCAAAGAACAACCGCTGGTCATCGACGTAGTCCATGGAATCCGACGTAATCCCCAGGATACCGATATCTGAAAAACAAAAAGGGAGAAACACACAAAAAACACACAAACAGGAGCACAACACCCATCATTGTGAGCGGTGTTGTGCTCCTTACAGTATGCAGCATCTTTACAGATCGCTGCTTACAGTCTGACCCCCAAGGGGTTAAGGGAGGATGTATTGCATCCCCCTTAACCCCCTGGGGGCCAGACTGATGTCAGACTGCACCCATCCCAGCAAGGAAGGGGTTAACTGACCCCCCCTTCCTTGCTGGGAGGGGTGCAGTGCTGGGGAGGGGGTGGGGAGAGCTCTATACTCACCCCGATGTGTCCTCTTCGCTGGTCCGCAGCACAATGAAGTGACTGTGCTGCGGACCGGCTCATTATATGTGCGCTCAGCCGAACAGCCAATCAGCTGAGCGCACATATAATTCTAAATGTTTCTTCTAATAATGCTATTGTCATAACATAATTAGAAGAAACATTTGATGTTTTAATTAAAGTAAAGTGATGATTAGTACAGAATGCTCTATTGCCGGGAATATGAATTACCGGCTTATAGAGCTTCCTGTACTAATTAATATTTAATGAATAAAACACATTTTCGTGGAAATAAATTCAGTTTCGTTGGTCAATAATTTAATTCTAACGAATCCATCATTGTGCAATTCAATATACTGTCAAAAAATAAATATATAGATAAATATAAATTTATTTATATATCTATTTTTTTTAACAGTATATTTAATTGCAAAATGATGGATTCGTTAGAAATAAATTATTGACCAACGAAAGTGTCTTGATTACAAAGAAAATGTGTTTTAGTAATTTAATATATTAACTATTAGAGGCATCGGCATTCGGCATCATTGCCGGCTATTTTTGAAGTACTCCGTACGGACCGCCTGTCAATCCTCGGCCGCATGTTCAGCCGCAAACAATGGTCTTGTTCATTTTTTACGGGTCCGTTTACGATAGGGCCATAGATTCAGACATAGTGTGCACTGTGCAGCCGCATATCCTATACTTCCAAGCATACACACGAACCACCAAAAATACCGCCGCACAATTACAGCCGCAAATACAGCCGCACTGTTACAACGTGTGAATAAAAGGTAATATTGATTGCCTCGTTTCTGCAGTTTATAGAAATACCCCATATGTGGCCCTATTGCGTTGTTTGACGCAACCACAAGCCTCAGATATAAAGGAGCGCCTAGTGAATTTCAATGCCTTCGTTATATTTGGTCATTTTTGACTGTACCACTTCAGGTTGGCAGAGGCTCTGGGGTGCCAAAACATAAAAAACACCCCTAAAGGGACACCATTTAGAAAACTTAACCCCTCAAGTAATGTAACAAGGGGTGAGGTGAGCATTTGGAACCCACAGGTGTTTCACAGATTTTCAGAACAATGTGGCGTGAAAAAGGAAAAATTAGAAAGAAAAAGAAAAAAAAAACACCAGAAGTGTAGTGCAGTTTCTCCCGAGTACGGGAATACCCCACATGTGGACATTAAGTGCCAAGCGGGCGCAGGACGAGCCTCCAAAGGGAAGGAGCCCCAATTGGCTTTTGGAAGCTGAATTTCACTGGAATTGATTTCAAGGGCCATGTCGCATTTACAAAGCCCTTGTGCTGCCAAAACAGTAGAAACTTTCCACAAATGACCCCATTCTGGAAACTGCACCCCTCAAGGAATCTAACAAGGGGTGCAGTGAGCATATGGACCCCACTGGTGATGGGCAC
Organism: Dendropsophus ebraccatus; assembly: GCF_027789765.1. NCBI lineage: Eukaryota > Metazoa > Chordata > Amphibia > Anura > Hylidae > Dendropsophus > Dendropsophus ebraccatus. The sequence goes on from NC_091457.1 coordinate 96,364,535, forward strand.
AAATGTGGAAAAACGTGACATAAAAGTGAAAATTTTTCATTTTTTTCACTTTCACGGCACAAATTTGAACATCATCAAGGGGTCCCTATCCTCACTGTACCCCTTGTTAGATTCCCTGAGGGGTGTGGTTTTCAGAATGGGGTCACTTGTGGGGGGTTTTCACTGTCTTGGCAGCACAAGGGCTCTGTAAATGCGACATGGCGTTAATCATCCATTCTGGCCAAATCCAGCCTCCAAAATCCAAATGGCGCTCCTTCCTTTTGGAGGCTTGCGCTGTACCCATATGTCGCTTTATGTCCAAATGTGGGGTATTTACGGACTCGGGGGAAATTTCTCTACACATTGTGTGTTTTTTTCTCTTTTAACCCCTTGTGAAAATGAAAAATTCAAGGCTAGACCAACATTATAGTGTAAAAAAATTAATATTTAATTTTTTACGCCACATTGTTCCACATTTGTGCCCGTCACCAGTGGGGTCCATATGCTCACTACACCCCTTTTTACATTTCTTAAGGGGTGTAGTTCAGATAATGGGGTCACTTGTGGGGTATTTCAACTGTCTTGGCAACACAGAGGCATTTTAAATGCAACATGGCCCTCGAAATATATTCCAGCCAAATCCAGCCTCCAAAAGCCAAATAGCGCTCCTTCCCTTTGGAGGCTTACCCTGCACCCGCATGGCGCTTTATGTCCACATGTGGGGTATTTCCGTACTCCACACAAATTGCTGCACACATTTTTTTATTTCTATTTTTTTATATTTTAACCCCTTGTGAAAATGAAAAAAATCAAGACAAGATCAATGATTTAGTGTAATAATTTAAAAAAAAATGACAATAAATGTTGGTCTAGCCTTGATTTTTTTCCATTTCCACAAGGGGTTAAAAAAGGAAATGAATGCAAACCGTGTAGGGTAATTTCCCCTGAGTACGAAAATATAACATGTGGACATTGTGTGTCATATGGGAACAGGGCAAGTCCCCAAAGGGACAGAGCGCCATTTAGAGGCTGGAATGAAGGATGGAGGCCATGTCACATTTACAAAGCTCCTGTGCTGCCAGGACAGTAGAAACCCCCCACAAGTGACCCCATTCTGGAGACTACATCCCTCAAGGAATCTAACAAGAGGTGCATTGAGCATATGAACCCCACTGGTGACGGGCACATATGTAAAACATGTGGTGTAAAAAAAAAAAAAATTCATTTTCATGGCACAAATGTGCCCATCACCAGGGGGCCATATCCCTGCTGCACCCCTTGTAAGATTCCTTATGGGGTGTAGTTTCCAGAAAGGGGTCACTTGTGGGGGGTTTCTACTGTCCTGGAAGCACAGAGGCTTTGTAATTGCATCATGGAAAGCTTCTAATAGGAATGGGGGCCATGCCTATTTAGTTGGGGAAAAGGGCCAATTTTTAATTAATTTGGGGGTATTATGCCCATTATTACTTAAGAAGGTTGAAAAGGACAGGAGTCCATCAAATTCAACCTGTGTTGATCCAGAGAAAGGCAAAAAAAAACCTTGTGAGGCAGACGACAGTAGCCTCATCACAGGGAAAAAATTCCCTCCTGACTCCAAAAGGGCAATCAGAATAATCCCCGAGTCAACATGACCCCTGAAATAGGAATAATGGACAGAATTTAGATAATGTAGAACTCCAATGACGTGTGGTACGCCTTGAAGAAATCCTGTATGCAGAGGCCATGGTAATCAGGACAGATGTCCCACTGGAAAATGGTGTCCTTCCTGATCCCCCTGTTACACCACACTCGTTTCTTCTGGGGTCTCCCATTCTCCAGTGTGTGGGTTGTCACCTGAAAAATGGTGCCCTGGTGCAATACGGGGTCCATCATATCCAGAAGCGCTGGGTCCGCTCCATGGCTGCTAAATATTAGGGCTTTATTACTACTTCTGATATTTTTGGATCATGCCGCAAGCTACAGTAGCTCGGGCAGCGAGGGACCAGAAGAGGGGGATGCTGGTATAAAAGTTATCGCTGCAGAATGCACAAAGGGTTATCCTTCGCCATTCCGCAGTGTGCACATACCCTAAATCTGTAAGTGTACCCTGAGGTACTCTCACAGAGTTTGTAGACTTTCACGCCATACTGTGATCTCTTTTTGGGACGGTATTGGTGGAAAAGACGTGTCTGGGGGGCAGCATACGCTACGCTACCCCCAGTCATGTCACTGGATGATGAGGAGGATGAATGGAGGAAAAAAGGACCCCCCCCCATTCATCCTCACTGGCTGTTTCAGTGTCGGAGGCAATAATAACGTATGCCTCCTCCACCGAAAACACCCTGGGGGCCATCTTTATACGGGGATTAGTATATGGGGTATGTAAATGTGTAATGTAGTGTAGTGTAGAACTTTATTTCATGTAGTGTAGTGTAATGTAGTGTTTTTTTTACGTTTTTTTTTACAGTAAGAAAAAATATACCTACGCCAAAAAAGGAGTTGCTGATAAATCCCGCACTTATGTGCGGTACTTATCAGCAGACAGTGGCAGTAGGATATAGAGGTTGGAAAAGCCGCTACGCCAAAAAGGAGGAGTGGCTGATCTGCAGCGCACTTATGTGCGATGCTGATCGGCACTCAGCGGCATTAGGAAGCATAAAAAGAAAAAAAAACTGTCTTTTTACCCCAAAGCAACTGATCAGTGTATAATATACACTGATCAGCTGCTAGGGGGCAGTAGAGCAAAGCTGCCGAAGATTGCCGAAGATAGACGACGGAAGAGCCCGAAGAGCCGAAGATAGCCGAAGTTAGACAACGGGAAGCCAACAGGAGTCGAAGATAGACGACGGAAGAAGAGGACGCCGCGGGACCGCTGGATCAGTGCTCGGGACACCCGAATCAGGTGAGTATGGTGTACTACACACACACACCTGTTTTGCACCCCTCAGCTACCTAGCTGAAGGGTGCAGAACCCAGGGAAACTTTTTTTAACACTTTAATTGCCATGATGGGCCAGCCGGTATTGGCCGGCCCATCACAGCGATCGTGGGGGTGGCACCAGCGCCACCTTTCCCCAGTACACTAATGGCAATTGGTGCTGTCTCGGACAGCACCATTCGCCACTGCTTTCCGGGTCACCGATGACCCGGAAAGCTGTTTTCAGCTGCTATCCGCTGATCTGAATTGATCAGCCAATAGCAGCGATCGTCAGCACGGGGGGGGGGGGTTAACATTATAACATTATAGACTGGATTCCCTACTTAAGTCTGCAAGTCCATTTATAATGGAAGCCTGTAAGCCAGCACATACATTCTGAGGCTTCCCTATCGTAACTTATTATCATATTATTCCGTACCAGCTATTAATGTTCAAAAGGTACCACCAACCACCATTCTTACATCCTTTCAGTTGCATTTTACCCTGACAACCACTCCGACCTTTTCCTTCCCTTTCCCTTTTGCTGTTACAACCTACCCTCTTCTGTGGCATATTTATCCTAATAATCATCCCTCCTTTATATTAATGTATGCCCTTAATCCTGCCCTCAGTTTATATCTACTGCTTAAACCATACGTCATTCTATTGTTCATATACCTTATGATCTCTTCATTCCCTCACCCAAACCACAGATGCCCAGCTATTGTAATAAATGTAGTTGAAATGTAATACAAGAAATACAGGGCAATCAACTTAGCCAGTTGTCCATTTATCATCATTGCCGGTGTTTTTTGGAGTAGTGCTGTCTCCTGGTGATGGCTATAGACAGCAACTGTTGTCTCTGCAGTGGCGGTGTTTTCCCCCTGGTCCAGATGGAGGAAGCAGAGGTAGATATGAGGGACCTACTGCTTCCAACCAAGGCTGCATAATCCTGACTTGCAGACATAGGGCTGCACGATGGTAGCTGGAAGAAGTGGCATGGGGGTCCTGGTTCTTCCAAGCAATGGGATGGTGGCATTCCATGGGCTGCCACATAGAAGTTGTACCTGTGTTTGAACCCAAACCCGACCCACTTTATGATCACACATGGTGAATATAGTATCATGGTCTTTGCCACCTCCGAGACAATTCTTCGGGCAGACAGCGGAATCGGCCCGAGCATAAAATGGAGCCCATGCAGTCGGCGGAGAGGGAAGCGTAAGAAAGTGGGGACGAGTGGCAGATTCCAAACGGAGGTATTCAGCAGGAATTACTCCATGTGCATATAGCTTTCCAATTTTATGCTTATACACCAATGTCCACTGCTGTCCATAGCAGAAATTGAATGATTGACTTGCTGATTGACACCTTTTTTATCTGCAAATATCGTTACTCTTTAACAGTCCCACCATTGTAGCTACTATAGTTTGGCTGTTTTATTGAGATTCATTTGCGTGCGATTCACAAATTAGCACAAATCTGACCCAAAATTCCAGAACCTCTCACTAAGCTATGATCTCCTTGGATCTCCCAGCCTCCTGAATCTTCTGAATGGATTGGTCTGATTGTTGAGCTTTATGCAGCTCTACACATACAGGTCAAACTCTATCTGATATATTCATGTGTGTATACTCCTTTGTCCCCTCTGACTCCCTCACTATTTCTTTGTGTCCTGTCTGCATGTTTTCCCATTGTTGTTCATCTTGGCTTATGTGTATCCATGGTTTAAACTTATGCAAAAACTGCGGCTGTGGAAAAGATTGTTGACCGCGTGTGGTATTTGCATGTGGAGCAAACCACATGTTTATACCTGGCTTCGGGATTGTCCCCTCAATCCAGCTTTTGGAGCAGGTCCATGGACTTTCATTGTATATGTGCAATGAAGCAAGGAGGCCTGTGAAATGTATGCCGGGGCAGCTTTGGTGGTGTTGTGGCAGCTCTTTGGGTGTAGGGTCACTTGGGCACTTGTCACGGTAGCCTGGAGGGGCATTGGTACCCACGCCCAGTAAGACAGGCACTGCTTCCGCAGGTTTAGATGACCCAAGTGTAACCTGGTGTGTAGGTGCAGAATGATAGGCAGAGTCCAGAAGCTTAACCAGAATAAAGTCAGTTTACTTAAAATCTTCAGTGCAATACAACAATAAGGCTTCAGTAAGTACATGTGCAGGCAAGAGGTAGAAGAAGTAGTAACTGTAGAAACTGAGAGTAGAGGAACATCTTGAGGGCTCTGTTCAAGGTAGCTGTGTGAATTACAAGTGTAGTGAATAACAAGCATACTGAATAACAAAAGAAGAGGAAGATACTCATACTCACTTATAGATCCCTTACTTGATTTGACCACCTTATCCCTTACAGTGTCAAGATACCCGTCAAGCTAGGGTAGTACGAGGTCCCAGGCTCCTGCGCTGGGTTGAGCAGACTTCCTAGGATTTCCCAGAATAGCCATGCATTACAGTAGGATACGTAGGCGAAATGCAGCTTTGTCCTACTGGGGTCAGTACCTAGCTCAGATATACTGCCCGTCTTGTTGAAAGTATCCCTGGCATGGACAAGGTGATCCTCAGAGAATGTCCTTTCCTCCTGAGGGGTCTAGTATTACATGCTAAGCTTAAGTGTCTAGGTCAGTGATTTTCAACCAGTGTGCCAAGGCACACTAGTGTGCCGCGACACATGGTTGGGTGTGCCGCGGGGAAAGTTCCCCAAACTATGGTGCCCCTGTGTTTTGTTCCCCGGCAATGCGCAGCAATCAGTGGCGGATTATAATGTGGGCGGTTGCGTGGTGCGCTGCGGCGGGCTGTGATGCACGCATCCAATCAACGTGTGCACTACGGCCCGCTGCAGCGCACCACGCTCCTGGTCTCCGCTGATTGGAGGAGAGAGTCCGGGCCCTACGGGCGGCCAGTAGTTGAGGCGGACAGCAGCGGCGACCATCTCTGAGGAGGTGAGGAGGAAGGGGGGTAGAGAAACCTGGGGATGGGGGAGACAAACAGCGGAGAGAAGCAGGGGGGAGAGAAGTTTGGTGGAGAGAAGTATGGTGGAGAGAAGCACAGGAGAGAAGCAAGGGGGAGAAGTATGGTGGAGAGAAGCAGGGGGGAGAAGCATGGGGGAGAGAAGCAGGGGGGAGAAGTATAGTGGAGAAAAGCACGGGAGAGAAGCATGGGGGAGAGAAGCAGGGGGGAGAAGTATGGTGGAGAAAAGCACGGGAGAGAAGCATGGGGGAGAGAAGCATGGGGGAAAGAAGCACAGGAGAGAAGCAGGGGGGAGAAGTATGGTGGAGAGAAGCACAGGAGAGAAGAAGGGGGGAGAAGTATGGTGGAGAGAAGCACAGGGGGGAGAAGAAAACAGGCCCAGGTTTCACACTGAGTGAGTATAAATACATTTAGAATCTATATTATTAACTATATGTATAATATGTACTGTTTTAGTGTCATTTTGTCCCATTTTGGTTGGTGGTGTGCCCCGGGATTTTTTAAGTATAAAAAGTGTGCCGCGGCTCAAAAAAGGTTAAAAATCACTGGTCTAGGTCCTCGTCAAGGGTCTTGGCCTGAGCCAAGCCCTGGCTTCATTGCAGCAGGAACTGTGTCTTTGTCTGACTCTGTCTGAATTGACTAGAAAACTCCTTCCATCAGGAACCAACTTCGCTTTTATAGGGGCTAAACTAAGCCTCCTAGTGATTGGTGGGGCTGTGTTTGCAAAAGAGAAAACGAAGGAGATAGGACAGAAAAAGGAGGGAAACCTTCCATGGACGAGAAAACAAACATGTGACAAACAGCAGTTAACCCAATGCTTCCTTCAGCCATGCTCAATACAAGATACACAGTAAGTACACCTAGTGGGGAAAACACATGGTACATCTTGACTTCATCTCACTGTGAAAACCAGAGTGAGTAACTTTGCAACAAAGAGCAACAAAATCTTAGTGGCATTGTACTGGGACACTACATATGTTTATACCATGGATTTTATATGTTTGGCTTATGTCCTGTTCACTGGTTAGCTTTATTCGTTGTCATTTTTGGACATTTGTTTTGTCTTTATGAAAATAAAATAAGAGTTAAAGAGTCACTGTCGTATTTTTATTTTATTTTTATTTTTTTGCAGAAATCAATTGTCCAGCAGAATTTATTACTATATATCTTTTAGGGGGTAAAGAGGACTAAGGTCAGTCATATAATAATTTGCTGAATAAATCAGTATGTGTCTAATAAAAAGTGGAGGGGACAGAGCAATGCTCTGCAGATCTCTAGAGAGGTTTTCTAATCCCAGCACAGGTTAGTGATGTAACCCAATTCTGTGTATGCTTGTTATAAAGTTTGTGACCCCCTGCAGTGAAGCTTCTATGTGTGTTTTCTCACACTGCCATGAGTCCGTCTTCTGCCATATGTTTTATTTAAGAAGTAGCGCTGCTTAAGAATAATCAAGAAGAACAATTATATTAGTTGAGCTTCATTAGGGAGCAGCAATGATGTGTGAGGAGAATTGAGCACATACTTGAGGCTTCACTGTGGCCCTCGCAGTGGGAGGAATCTAACAGCAAAGGGTCAAAATTCTGAACTGTCCTTGATAAAAGCTCAACTTGAAAGACTATAGGGGAGATCAGACACTGAGAGGGGAGATAGGGACCCTGAGAACGCCATTAAGGAGACAGCAAGATATGTGCCCTGCTGGGAGATAAGACAGCCATCAAATGGAGCCTGACAATGATCATTTCCTCTGCCTAGCCGGACACTGGGCCCAGAGCTATGAGAATGTTTCCTGCAGGACCAAGACCTAGTATCTGCACTGAAGCTGTGAATACTGGCTGAATGACATATGAGCTGGCAAACTGGGAAAGTGAATCCAGGACGGTGACCTAATGCCTTCATTTTTGGATATTAGCAGCTCATCTGTATGTGTGGCTGTCCTGAATACTGCAGCTCTCCTCATTCACTCAAAGCATTGGATCTGATCTTAATAGTTTTGGTGATCGCCCAACACAGCCATCTCTTACATCAGGGAAGAATATTGTATCTTAAATGCAGCGTTAGGGCTAATGTTAAAGCAACCTGAGACCAAAAGCTGGGCAATGTTCCTTGCAGTGACTATAGAGTCCATGTTCCTAGGTATGAAATTCTGGCATGCATCCAGCCCTTGATTTACATCATGCCATTAAGGAATCTTTGGCGTAAAGGTTGGCATTGATGTTCTGCAGGTCAGTGGTGCTTTGTGACACTTGTTATACCCATGGATGTCTGCTCCTAACATGATACAGGCACAATGGATTATAGCCGGGATTCTTAGAGTAAATAATGGCGCCATTATATGTGGGCTATATGTTAGGAGGAGACAGCCAGCTTTAAGTACAAGCTGGATCCTCATTCTCAGCCCCTAAGATTAAACATTACAGAGGAGGCCTGGGCAGCCTGGAACCTGCGGTGTTTATGCTTGGGGTGACACTGTCTCTTGTCTGTGGTAGGCCTGGATTATTACATAGAGCTCCCCAGTGCTGCCAAACAGGCTCAGGAGTGACCACCCCCAAAATAGGCCATCAATATCAGATTAGAGGAAGTCCCGCCCCCACCTATCAGCTGATCGAGCACATTAAATCGCAACTTCACTGATCTGATATTGCTTGCCTATCCTAAGGACAGACTATCAATATTAAATTCACAAAAATTCCCTAAATTTGCACCTATCATCATATTTAAAGGTGTTTTTTCATTTTATTATTACTTGTCCCCTATCCACAGGATAGGGGACAAGTATGAGATGTCTGGGCCCCTATGGATCTTTAGATCGGCAACCCAGCTCCTTTGTTTTGAATGGCCCAGAGGTCAGACCCCTACAATCTCATACCTGTGGTTAGATGACAAGTAATAATAAATCAGAAAAACCCTTTAAGAAGAAGGGATATGGTGACTCTGCTAAAAGATGCATGTGTCTAGTATCTATCTACCTATCTAACTAATACATATCTTATACCTTTGTCAAGTTGATCATCTCATATATATATACCGGTATCTAGTTATCTAAGTATTTCATATCTATCTATCTATCTATCTATCTATCTATCTATCTATCTATCTATCTATCTATATATCTATCTCCTATCTATTATCTATCTATCTCCTATCTATCTATCTATCTATCTATCTATCTATCTATCTATCTATCTAAATATCTATCTATCTATCTATCTATCTATCTATCTCATATCTATCTATCTATCTATCTATCTAATTATCTATGATCTAAGTATCGCATATTTATTTATTTATTTGCCTATCTAGTAATCTATCTACCTGGTTATACAGAGAAATGTATATCTCTGTATATACAAATACGGCCATGATCTACAACAATCTTGTTCCACCTCTCTTTTTAAGGACTTTAATGTTGTGCTGCTTCTATGTTTTATATCTAGTTATCTATAATTTATTTACAGTTGAAGTCATACATTTCGATACTCTTAGGTTGAAGTTATTAAAGGGAACCTGTCACCCCGGCTGCCAGGGTAAAGGCTGCCCGACTCCCCGGTGGAGCCCCTTATACTTACCCCTTCCTTGAAGTCCCGATCCAGTCCCGGACCCCGTCCCATTGCTGAGAAATCCTAATCGGAAGCCGTGCGCACGCTCATCAGAGATGAGTCTGACGCCCATAGAGAATGACTGGAGTTGTTCTATAGCCATTCTATGGAGCGGCTTAGCAGCGTGGCACAGGTAGACAACATCTAAAGTGGTGAGCGGTGCTTTTTAGCACCAGACATCTCCTATTGAATTGTTACTTACTTATTTGCCGTATTGCTCTTGACATCTCCAGTGGCTTCCGCACCACCACCTAATACAATCTGTATCAAACCTCTATAACGATCTGCTTCCACACCTATCCATTGCAAGATCGCAGTATGCCGGCCCAATGAACTTGATAATTATATTATCATTAATTAAGCATTATCTATTCATTGTCATATTCCATTGGATGATTTTATCAGATGATTCTCATAATTACGGATATCAGTTAAAGCACTGTGCCTGGATACTGGATACTAATTGACTTATTTATATATTATGTCTCGGAGACTTTATCTATATCCATGTCCTATTTTTCAGATAACATTAATATTGGACTGACCTATAGATTTTTTATTATTGATTTTTCTTTTTTTTTTATTTATATTTTTTCCTAGTTTATTGTTTTTTGTTTATTTGTTTTTTCGTCATCTGCATCATTTTATCTCTATTTTATTCCATTCTGTATTATCATGTAGATTTACTTGTATTAAGGTCTTCTTTATTATTTTTATTGTCTTTTAGGGTATAAACCCACACACCGTATACACAGCGTATTTACTGCTGCGATACGCAGCGAATACGCAGCAAAAACGCAACAAATACGCAACAAAAACGCAGCAGATTAGATCTAAATAACTGAACTCAGCATTAAATCTTCACCATCAAACTGCTGCGTATTTGCTGCGTATTTGCTGCGTATTTGTTGCGTATTTGCTGCGTATACGGTGTGTGGGTTTGTACCCTCACCTGCATCACCTAAACCATTTACTAGCACACATCAGTACATATCCAGATTGATCCCTTGCCATTATTGATTTTATCCATTTTATTATAGAATAAACATTCCTATATCCTTTTAATGCTATATTCTTTTGTCTTCATGGAGGACCTGGCTATATCTCTTTTTTGGGAAATAAAAAAAGAATTGTAGAAGGAACAGAAATAGATGGACGGCACCTCCACTCACAGTGTGGTTCATGTATAATGCCAGAATAATGTAGAAAATAGCATCCCGGCACTCACATATTGTGTTTTCTGAAGTTTTATTACATCACTAAAAGCTGCATATTACAAACAGAAGGAAGTGTACTAACAGAGGTGGATAAAGGCGTCCTAATAAATGCCACGAATTGCGAAAAACTGAGCATTAATTATTGTGGCCTATTTATCAAATCTATCTATGTATCACATATTAATCTATCTTTTTATCTATCTCATATTTATCTATGTATTTACTTATTTATTTATCTATATACAGGGTACCTCGGTTCTCGAACTTAATTGGTTTCTGGAAGGCAGTTTGAGAACCGAGCAGTGTCTTCCCATAGGAAATAATGTAAATGTGTTTAATTGGTTCCAGCACCAACCGATAATTACCTACAATACTAATTTATTACATTGAAAAGTGCCCATTTTAATCACTACAGGACATTACAGAACAGCACTATATACCATACAGTACATTACAGAGCAGCACTATATACTGTACAGTACATAACAGAGCAGCACTGTACTGTACAGTACATTACAGAGCAGCACTATATACTGTACAGTACATTACAGAGCAGCACTATACTGTACAGTACATTACAGAACAGCACTATACTATACAGTACATTACAGAGCAGCACTATATACTGTACAGTACATTACAGAGCAGCACTATCCTATACAGTGCATTACAGAGCAGCACTATATACTTTACAGTACATTACAGAGCAGCACTATACTGTACAGTACATTATATACAAGAAACATTCAACAGAACCAGCAATTATAGTACAGTAGTCACTAACTCCTCACTCATCCTTTACTGTATAGCAGCGTTTCCCAACCGGGGTGCCGCGGCACACTGGTGTGCCGGGAGAACGAGCCAGGGGTGCCGCGGGATCCCGGTGGGAAATGTGCGCTGTCTCTTTAAGCATCCCGAAAAGCTGCGGCCGCGCAGCTTCTTGGGATGCACGGATCACTTTCATGTTCCGCCCGCACTATGAGCGGGCGGAACATGAATGTAAGCAGAATATAAGAGCAGGAAGTGTTAGCGTCCTGCTCCTATATTCACTCCCATAGGCCGCCGGCACTTCATGCCTGCAGCCTATGGGAGGCCGGGACAAGACCTCTCCGGCAGGCGTGATGATGTGACGTCATCACTCCTGCCGGAAGTCCCGTCCCCGCGGCTCGCAAGATGGAGCCGGATGAGGAGGAAGGTCTGCTGCCTGCAGCTACACAGCGCCGATTAGGTGAGTAGGATGTTTGTTTTTTTAGGGACACCTCTGGGGGCATTATTAGTTCATGGGGGGCACCTCTGGGGGCATTATTAGTATATGGGAGCACCTCTGGGGGCATTATTAGTATATGGTGGCACCTCTGGGGGCATTATTAGTATATGGGGGCGCCTCTGGGGGCATTATTAGTTCATGGGTGCACCTCTGAGGGCATTAATAGTATATGGGGGCACCTCTGGGGGCATTATTAGTATATGGGGGCACCTCTGGGGGCATTATTAGTTAATGGGGGCACCTCTGGGGGCATTATTAGTATATGGGGGCACCTCTGGGGGCATTATAAGTTCATGGGGGCACCTCTGGGGGCATTATTAGTATATGGGGGCACCTCTGGGGGCATTATAAGTTCATGGGGGCACCTCTGGGGGCATTATTAGTATATTGGGGTACCTCTGGGGGCATTATAAGTTCATGGGGGCACCTCTGGGGGCATTATTAGTATATGGGGGCACCTCTGGGGGCATTATTAGTATATGGGGGTGCAGTGTCACAGAACGCAAGGACTACTACTCCTATCGTGCTCATTTCTATCACTTAGTCCATGCTGGTTCTGGTAACTGTGCACACTGCAACTGCTGCTAGTTTTCCCCCTGATATTCCCTGGTTATGTGTATTCTCATGTATATCTTGGTATATATATATATACTCCTGTGTATTATTATTACCTTGTACAGTGGTATGCAAGGCTGTGGATCACGTGCCAGTGCCCTGTAAACATGGTTCCTGCAATGGCCGACTAGCTCTGGCCAGGAGCAACCATGTGACTTCCCACTTCCTGCTGACAAGGGAGTTCAGCCCCTGCTTTCAAGCAAGGAGGGTGTGTTGCTCTGTCCTCTCCCTCAGAAGGGGACAGAAGCATCTCTGCAGCCTTTTCACCATAAGAAGAGTGACTGATTCTGCTGCTGCGTTCCAGTAAACGGCTGCCTGCCTATACAAGTGTCCGGAGTCATCTTCTCTCTCATCTGGGTGTCGTGCGGATATCTCTCTCATCTCTACAAGTACCCACAGCAAGTATTACTCCCAAGTTCGTCCACCCAGCAACGCTAGTTTCTTCTCATACTACTACTCCCAACCTCCGGCACGTATCTCCGCAGCCTAAGCAGCATCACTCCTGCACTAACTGTCTAAGCCTGCTATATAACCGGTTGCAACCGGAGGAACTCGTTACTACAAGTTACTTCAACTTTAATAAAACCGCTGTTACTGAGCCCTGGCATTGGTGTCTACTAACTGGTGCCCTGACTAGGTGCAGCGAAGAATCGCATGCCCATCATCACCCGCAGATTCCACAGACCGGCCCTACAGCTGTGCCGCCCTCAGGCCTATACCGTGACAAGTATAACCCCTGCAGCTGCCCCGGTCATTGCTCGCTCATAACATCAGCACTGCGGAAGTGGCCCCCAGGGGCCAGAGCATCGCAGGGGCACCTCTGGGGGCATTATTAGTATATGGGGGCACCTCTGGGGGCATTATTAGTTCATGGGTGCACCTCTGGGGGCATTATTAGTATATGGGTGCACCTCTGGGGGCATTATTAGTATATGGGGGCACCTCTGGGGGCATTATTAGTTCATGGGGGCACCTCTGGGGGCATTATTAGTATATGGGGGCACCTCTGGGGGCATTATTAGTTCATGGGGGCACCTCTGGGGGCATTACTAGCTCATGGGGGCACCTCTGGGGGCATTATTAGTATATGGGGGCACCTCTGGGGCCATTATTAGTATATGGGGGCACCTCTGGGGGCATTATTAGTTCATGGGGGCACCTCTGGGGGCATTATTAGTTCATGGGGGCACCTCTGGGGGCATTATTAGTTCATGGGGGCAAGATCCTTAGGTATCTTACAGCTATCTATGCAATGATTACGTTTTTCACCTATTATACATCTTCTTTGACTCTTGTCGTAAATATGTAGGTGGATGCATCCTCTTGCCATAACCACTATTTACGTGCATTTGGTTTGATGACTTCTATGTAAGTTAAAACATCTGCTTGTGAGGGCGAGATCGGCAGCAGATGCTGTGACATAGTGACCTTTCCATCACATAAACACCATAATGTCACTGGTAGAACAGATTAGAAAACACACAGAGCACGCACGTCTAGAAGATCACATGTGTATGCTGAGATCCCATAACTCTCAGGGCAGGAACAAGGGGCAGACAGGGTGTGCACCTAATGTACCACTGCCTACCTTGGTATTATTCATTCACTGTTGGAGGTATGGTTATTATAAGGTGGTAATAGATCTGAAACAACAGTATAATGGTAATATATTAATGTATATACAATGAAATCTTGGATTTTTATTGGATTAAAACACTGTATCAGTAAAGAAGGGGTTAGTCAGTTAAGTCTTTCTCCACACACAACTCCCCAGGTGGCTTTAAACCTGCTGGTTCTGGTACCTGCTGGTACTATTGCTTGCTGCCTGGAGCAGCTATTGGTGAGGGGGATAATTCAGGGGTAAGAGGGAAGCAGCGGTGACGCAGACGGGCATCGAGGAAGAGCCGGAAGGCATATAATCACCAGCATAGTTAATCAGGTAGCTGTGGGTTAAAATGAAAAGGCTTTCTACCCAGTACAGCAGAGGTGTATCTAGGCTCTCCTGCACCCGGGGCAAAGATTCAATTTGCCCCCCCCCCCCCTTGTGTGCGCAGTAAGCACAGGCGGGGCCTATGTTGTCCCTTCACTGCTGGTATATAACATATATATATTTTATTTTAATTTTTTTAAATGAAGTTTAGATAAGCTATTGTTCAGATGAGCGGCAGCACTAGTGTGGTGTTCACAATATGGGATACATAATGTCATATTTACTGTCTACCTGGAATGTTTTTATGAAGAATGATTATGAGGCAGCTCTAGGCTCAATCAGCATTTTTTTAAAGTACTTTCATTTTTCCCATTTAAAATTTGGTCCCTAAGTACCTTAACGGAGGTGCCGTTGTCTCTGCTCCCTGCTGTCTGTACCTTAAGAGGCGCCGTTGTCTCCGCTCCCTGCTGTCTGTACCTGTGGAGGCGCCGTTGTCTCTGCTCCCTGCTGTCTGTACCTGAGGAGGCGCCGTTGTCTCCGCTTCCTGCTGTCTGTACCTGAGGAGGCGCCATTGTCTCCGCTCCCTGCTGTCTGTACCTGTGGAGGCGCCGTTGTCTCCGCTCCCTGCTGTCTGTACCTGAGGAGGCGCCGTTGTCTCCGATCCCTGCTGTCTGTACCTGAGGAGGCGCTGTTGTCTCCGCTCCCTGCTGTCTGTACCTGAGGAGGCGCCGTTGTCTCCGCTCCCTGCTGTCTGTACCTGAGGAGGCGCCGTTGTCTCCGCTCCCTGCTGTCTGTACCTGAGGAGGCGCCGTTGTCTCCGCTTCCTGCTGTCTGTACCTGAGGAGGCGCCATTGTCTCCGCTCCCTGCTGTCTGTACCTGTGGAGGCGCCGTTGTCTCCGCTCCCTGCTGTCTGTACCTGAGGAGGCGCCGTTGTCTCCGATCCCTGCTGTCTGTACCTGAGGAGGCGCTGTTGTCTCCGCTCCCTGCTGTCTGTACCTGAGGAGGCGCCGTTGTCTCCGCTCCCTGCTGTCTGAACCTGTGAATTAGGAGGCAAAGCTTCCTGATCTATCTCCAGTGTGACACCCACTGTACTGTGATTCTATGGTGCTGTCTCCTAATGCACAGGTACGCTCAGCAGTAGAGTTGATCGAACCTCAGGAAATCCTAGGTTCGATCGAACTCGAACATTCACGAACCTGCCGCATTAGATTGCTGATGTTTTCCTGGTTCGTGGGGAAGGAGAAGAGTGCCCGGGTACCGCCTGGAATTCCGGGATTCAGCCTATTACCTAGACTATTACCTAGGCTGAATCCCAGAATTCCAGGCGGTCTCTGGGCTGTCTCCTCCTTCCCCAAGGACCAGGAAAACATCAGCAATCTAATGCGACAGGTTTGTGAATGTTCTAGTTCGAACGAACCTAGGATTTCCCGAGGTTCGATCAACTTCACTTAGCAGTGGAGACAACAGCAGCAATACCGCCAGTAAGGTATTCTGTCACCAAATTGAAAATAGAAATAATTTAGAAAAATTACTCTTGTATCATGGTCGCTGTATATACAGATACAGGTGCTTTATAGATTGGCGTAGGGAACCTTGGCTCTCCAGCTGTTGCAAAACTACAACTCCCATCATACATGGACATTCAAAGCTAAAACTTTGGCTGTTCAGACATGATGAGAGTTGTAGTTCTGCAACAACTGGAGGGCCCAAGGTTCCCTACCCCTGCAGATAGTAGGTGAGGTTTATACAAATGTGATATATATATTTGGAGACGGCAGTTATTAAAGGGGTATTCCCCCCAAAATTATTTTTGCATTAATATGTTGCCCACCCGTAGCTTTCCATCTTTCCAATATAAACTTATTATGGATTCTGCACAGTTTTGCTGCTATCTAGATGCATTCACCCCCCCCCCCACACCAAATGCAGAGAATCATCAGCTCTCAGTCCAACCCTGACACGCTCCCTGCTCCTGGCCCGCACCCTCCGAGACGGCATCACGTGTCCTCAGTCTCTTCAATGGGCTGGGTTAGCGCTTGTACCCGAGTCCACTGAAGAGAGGGAGGATAGTGAGACAGTCACAGCTGCTGCTGCTGTTCACTGTCTGCCTCACTAAGAGCACCCAGAGCTCACCCGCCCCGCACCCTGTATCCCCCCACCCCCCGCAGCTCACCCGTTGGCCTGTGAGTGAAGCCCCCCCTCCCCACCCCCCAAAGCGATCTCCCAGCGACCCCCGTCCCCCTCCCTACAGCCCGATCTCCAGGTGCCCCCCCCCCAGTATAGCCCGCAGCCACCCTCCATCACCGATCCCTCCCCCCTGCGTCTCACCCGGCAGAAGCTGTGGCTTTCCCAGTTCTTGCAGAACTACAGCTCCCAGCATGCTCAGCCTTCTCTCCGTGCATGCAGGGAGTTGTAGTTCTGCCCGAGCCGGGAGAGCCGGCCTGTAAGTGCGTGTGATCCCAACCATGTAATGCCGCCTGCCGACTGCCCCCACCGGGTAATGCCGCCTGCCCCAACCATGTAACCCGGCCGCCCCCATCGCCACCTCCGCACTGGCGTCTCACCCGGCCGCCCGCATTAGCAACCAGGTGAGATCAGTGGCCGGGTGAGACGCCAGTGCGAAGGTGGCGATGCGGGCGGCCGGGTGAGACGCCAGTGCGGAGGTGGCGATGCGGGCGGCCGGGTGAGACGCCAGTGCGGAGGTGGCGATGCGGGCGGCCGGGTTACATGGTTGGGGCAGGCGGCATTACACGGTGGGGGCAGGCGGCATTACATGGTTGGGATCACATGCACTTACAGGCCGGCTCTCCCGCCTCGGGCAGAACTACAACTCCCTGCATGCACGGAGAGAAGGCTGAGCATGCTGGGAGCTGTAGTTCTGCAAGAACTGGGAAAGCCACAGCTTCTGCCGGGTGAGACGCAGGGGGGAGGGATCGGTGACGGAGGGTGGCTGCAGGCTATACTGGGGGGGGGGGGGCGCCTGGAGATCGGGCTGTAGGGAGGGGGACGGGGGTCGCCGGGAGATCGCTTTGGGGGTGGGGAGGGGGGGCTGCACTCACAGGCCAACGGGTGAGCTGCGGGGAGTGGGGGGATACAGGGTGCGGGGCGGGTGAGCTCTGGGTGCTCTTAGTGAGGCAGACAGTGAACAGCAGCAGCAGCTGTGACTGTCTCACTATCCTCCCTCTCTTCAGTGGACTGGGGTACAAGCGCTTACCCAGCCCATTGAAGAGACTGAGGACACGTGATGCCGTCTCGGAGGGTGCGGGCCAGGAGCAGGGAGCGTGTCAGGGTTGGACTGAGAGCTGATGATTCTCTGCATTTGGTGGGGGGGTGAATGCATCTAGATAGCAGCAAAACTGTGCAGAATCCATAATAAGTTTATATTGGAAAGATGGAAAGCTACGGGTGGGCAACATATTAATGCAAAAATAATTTTTGGGGGAATACCCCTTTAAGGGGTTAAGTATATAATAATGTACAACCAGACCAGACCCCTAAATAGACACTGGACACTCTCTTGTCTGTCTCCCCCCCATCCCAGACTGGTGTCACCCTGTACCCCCCTGCCCCCCTCCCCACTCCAGACCGGGCACCCTTAACCCCCCTCCCCAGACTGGGCACCCCTGATTGTCCTCCCCTTCCCACACACCTGTATCATCTTTCTTCCTCCTCCATAGTGCAGTGTACATACAGGACCGGCAGTGACATCATAGTCACATGTCAAGGTCCTTCACCATCTACACAGTAACTTTGCTGTACTGTCTCCTGGCTGCTGTTTAGCCCTGATTTGCGCAAAATCTCTGTAAAAACACAGCGATTTTGCACAAATTATAGCTAGCCAGGAGACAGTACAGTATAAGAAATACCTCTTTTCATCAAGTTAAAAACGTCCCATCTCCCCACACTGACAGAGGGCAGGAGGCTTCCAGGCTGCCTCATCCACTGGGATCCTTCTCTCTCTGCTCCCTGTGATAGCGCCCTCCCTGGTCTCTGCGCCCGGGGCAGCTGCCCCCCCTGCCCCCCCTCCCTACAGCCCTGCAGTACAGTATCAGGATGGGAGCATAGAGATGCTTATATTAAGAAATCTTGCTCATCTACCGATTTAATCTTTCACTGTATACGTAAACAGATTAACATACAGATCACGTCATTCTTTGAAGGCTATACATTCATAGCCACCCAATGACCAAAGTAATAGCACAGTATTAGGCATTGTTGATGAGTTATGATAGACTTTATAATTGAAATTCCTAACCATTTTTAAAGGGGTAGTTCACCATTTTTTCTTCCTTTTAAATCAACTGGTACCAGAAAGTGCCAGAGATTTGTAATGTACTTCTATTAAAATCTGAAGTCTTCCAGTACTTATTCCAGCTTCCAGTCTTCCAGTACTTATTCCAGCTTCCAGTCTTCCAGTCCTATTCAAGTCTTCCAGTTGTATGGCCTACAGCAAATGGTGTATTCTTTCCTGTCTGTAGAGCAGGATAGGTTTTCTATGGGGATTTGCTACTGCTCTGGACAGTTCCTGTCATGGACAGAGGTGGCAGCAGAGAGCACTGTGTCAGACTGGAAACAATACACCACTTTCTGCTGGACATACAGCAGCTGATACTGATAGCAGCAGTACTGAAAGACTGGAGATTTTTAAGTAGAAGTAAATTACAAATCTCTGGCACTTGCTGGAATCAGTTGATCTGAAAGGAAAAAAAATGTGAACTACCCCTTTAAAATCTCTGCTTACTGTCAGTAAACTGGTGCATTCTTGTTTACATCCAGAGGTTTAAAACCTAAACAAACGTAATACTTCTAAAGGCCACAACGTATGACACCGGCCGTTCTGTGACCCAGCCATGTCACAGAACGGCAAGTGTCAGTGAAGTTTATCCCAGCCGATACTGCAGTACTGGCCGGATAAACGTAATTTCTAATAAAATGGGATGCAGACACATCTGTGTGTGCCTGCATCCCAATTCACCGTTGCACACAATGGAAAGTGCGGCCAGAGCTGTCAGGGTTGTTCTGACATGTCAGTTTTCGTTGTGGCCGCATGCAATCCCGGACGGAGCGTATACTATGTGTATACACCGGCCGGGATTCCATTCATTGTCAATTGCAAAGTATCTTTGAACTAATCCTGGCCGTTGTGCAAATTGCAACAACAGACGTGATTAATGAAAAAAAAAAAAAAATGTTGTGTGAACGTGGCCTTAGGCTGAAGGTTTATTACAGTGAATTAGCCTACAAGGTAATTTGTTGTACAATCCTCTGTGAAACACTTGCAGATCAAAAGAAAACATTTTTGAGAAATTACAAAAACTTTTCATTATACAGTTATGAAGCTTTATTTTCACTCAGTTAAAGGGTTGGCATGAGTAAAATAAATTCTTCTCCTTGTTAATTCCAGGGGAGCCCCATTTTCTTTATTATAGTAAATTTCTGTTATTCCAACAATGGCTGTGGTAATGGTCTTGAGTCGGTTGTTATTGCTTCTCCAATTTGTGAATCAGTGTAATGGCGCCCCATTCAGGAGAAAGTGCGGTCACATTGGTGACTGCATGGATATGATTGCAGCTCCCAGACACGGTAATTTCAGCCTTCTAGGACCTCAAGGTGGTAATTTATTACTAAATATATACTGTAATAATCCTGATGGTGAAAAATGGTAAGTACCAGGAATGTGGGATCAGTGTGAGTCAACTATATAATTCTGCAGAAGAATTTGGTTAAAATGACGCTGCAACATCGCACTTCTTATCATGAGACATGTCTTCCTAGGAACAGATACAACATTGTTACTTTATGTCATGAATCCATCTTACCATTTCCACAGCATAATAAGATTTTTTTTTTTTTTTCGTTCTCCTACAGTACAATAAACTGCAGCCCTCCGCTTTCCATAAGGGACCTCCTGAATTTATCCTGAGCTTCCTGGTTCAGGAATATAAAGCCAGAACCACAGTAAAGTCTGACACCCAGGCATAACAGACGGACAAAGGGGACACTGAGTTGTACATCGATATCACTGCACACATATATGCTGTTAGAGTGTTGTGAAAAGCTATGTAGCAGCTTTTACGGGCAGTTTAATAATGAACATCAATGGTTGTCACCCAGCAGTTGTTACTAATAAGGGAAAGTAAAATCACTTAGGAACTAAACAGATTATTAAAAGAAACTTTCCAGAATATGACAATTTTGCCAAGATATATAGATCTATATAGGGACTGTACAAAGGAAGTTAAAGGAGAAGTCCAAAAAAATTTATTGAAGTATTGTATTGCCCCCCAAAAGTTATACAAATCACCAATATACACTTATTACGGGAAATGCTTATAAAGTACTTTTTCCCTGCACTTACTACTGCATCAAGGCTTCACTTCCTGGATAACATAGTGATGTCACAACTCCCAGAGCTGTGCGGGCTGTGGCTGCTGGAGATGATGATGGCAGGGGGACACTGAGGGACACGGGGCACTGGAGGGACACTGAGCATCCCTCTGCCATCATCCTCTCCAGCAGCCACAGCCCACACAGCTCTGGGAGTCAGGTTGTGACATCAACATTTTATCCAGGAAAAAAAGCACTTTATAAGCATTTCCCATAATAAGTGTATATTGGTGATTTATATAACTTTTAGAGGGCAATACAATACTTTAATAAAATTTTTCGCCGGACTTCTCCTTTAAAGTTTAGTTAATCTCAGACCAGGATGGTGCTAAGTAATAAAATTCTGTAGTTAAAACCTGCAGCCATCACTAGGGGGAGCACTCAAGGTGCACAGATTTAATATCTAGGTTGTCTTCATTAAATTCTAAGCCCTTACCCCCCCTAGTGGTGCTTGGAAACAGTAAGAATTGTAACCTAAAGGTGCCCATACATTATAGACAAAAGTCGTCCAGACCCTCCAACTTTGTTTTGTTCAGCCATTTTTCTACAGTCTATGGCAGCCTCCTGAATGTCTGGTAGTAAAATAGGGTTGGGCATATTGGATTTCATATGCCTGACCCTATTGTTCAGGGAGGGATAAGTCACTACCAGAGCTGTACCCCTCCCCACTCCATGAAGAACTAATAACCAATTGTCTGTGCTAAACATTCATATGTATGCAGTGGTCGGCCACTTTAACTCTATGACTATGTAGAAGATGTAGCATCATAGAAAAGTAAAGCTCCAAGTATTATGAAGATTAGAGATGAGCGAACCTCTAGCATGCTCGAGTCCATCCGAACCCGAACGTTCGGCATTTGATTAGCTGGGGCTGCTGAAGTTGGATAAAGTTCTAAGGTTGTCTGGAAAACATGGATACAGCTAATGACTAAATCCATGTTTTCTACATAGCCTTAGGGCTTTATCCAACTTCAGCAGCCACCGCTAATCAAATGCCGAAAGTTCGGGTTCGGATGGACTCGAGCATGCTCCAGGTTCGCTCATCTCTAATGAAGATAAATTATCACACTAGGCAGCAGAGAATTTTTCACCTAAAAACCAAAGGTTGTTCATAGTCGAGGGTCACTTTAACTATGACTCAAGATATCTCCATAATGGGGAAATGAGTACATTGTAACATTGTGCAACAAGGGGGAGATCATTGTTGAGACATGTGAGAACAGGAAATGAATACAAACTATCTTCTCATGACTGACTCCCCCCCAGTAATGTGCAGGAAGATCTCCTCCATGGAACCCAGAGATATTTCACTCCTTATATACCTGGATGACTAAAGAGGAGGCTTCTTAAGCTGGATGACACCCCCTCAGCTGGATACTGTAATGGTGGTCATATTTAGCTATTTATATTCCGCTTCTTTTGAAAGACTATGTTCACGCAACATCAAAAATAGAGAAAAAGCGGCTGCTTTTGCTATTTAAGAAAACGTCCATTATTGCTGTGTTTTAACTGACTGCAATGCATTGCAGTCAATGGAAAGACGGACATCCAATGCACACAATGTATTGAATAATGGACGTTATCACCACGGATGTCAAAATAATGATCATGACAATTTTTTTCGGACGTCTTTTGCAGACTTTTTTTATTAGTTGTTCACACACAGTTTTTCTTTTGTCACCGTTCTTTCTCCGTTTTTACTGTTAAATTTATTGAACTTTTCAATTAAGACACACCCAAAGGCCAATTAGTAACCCAAACTAGTATAATGGACCAACAGCCGTCATTGCACTAAGGGGAGGCCAGGCTGCTAAATGATGTCCGTTATTTTAGACTCAAAAGGACGGACGTCATTTTAAACAGAGCTGAAAGAGATATTAGTAAGAAATAGCTGAGTGGAATTTGTAAAAATTTGTAAGACGTTAGCTGACGTGTTGATCTGGAGGAATATTTTTTGGTGTTTTAGCGGAAAAATTTCCCATATCTTATATCAGTCTGTGTGGCCTTAAAATGAATTTATATTCATAACAGTTCATTACTGGCATGGACTTTCCAAGTCAGTATCTCATTGCCATTGCTGGCCCATAGCGGACTGGTGCTGTGGTGAGCAGGGGCACAGTATACAGCACAACTGATTAGAGGACCCTATGTCTGGGGACCCCCTGACATGAGCCGTGTGTCAGACTAAACATTACAATCAGCTTTACACTAGAGAGAGAGTGACTGTCACCAGGATGCAGCACTGATGAGGAGCCGGAGACGTGCCAGGCATTTAGCACCTGCTTGGGACTGCTTGTGGGATTTTCCTGGTGTCGACAGACAAATTGACCAGATTGATGCCAGTGCTCGGCATGTGGGGGATATGGCTGCTGCAACATGTACAAGTGATAGCGCTTTCATCTCCAGTCAGCAATGATGAAGAAGATGTTTCACATGACCTGAAGTGCTGCACAACAACTCCCATCGTCCTAATCAGAGCCTGACAATGAAGCATCAATACGCTTAATATTCTGCAAACTATTAGTATCAGCAATTTTCTTGCTGTAGTCCTGAGGGCTTCATGTATCCCATACCAAAAAGGCAGCGTTATACTATACCATCATGCACTGTGTCACTCTCTTCTTTATCTTGATTTTTCCCTCATGCAGTCTGTGTCTTGTATGGGGAGTCTCAGATACAGTGTGTCTTTTATAGTGATCCTGAGATAAGGGGGATCTTTATCAAGATTGGCGTACTGGTAAGGCCCTGCCCCCATTTACCCGGACGGATGAACATGTGCCTGTCGCAGGGCTTGCACTGAAATCTATACCTGCCCCAAAGCAAGTGTAGATTTTTACCATGGTTAATGCCTGTTTGCAGACATAAACCATAATAAACTAGCCTCCTTACCACCTTGCCGCATTTCCCTGTCCTCCCATCAGGCACGCAGGGCTTATAGCTGGCGAATGCCACAAAGACGGTAAGAAGCTGCGCCTTTTCCGTGGTGTACATCATGTGTGAACACAGCCAGATAGTGATATACTTTTTATTGGTTATATAATTGTACCATAAAGTAATGATCACAGGTGATGACATCACTCAGCTGTAACGCTATAACACCTTTTACATACAAATAGACAAGCACACAGCTCATCATAATCACATCAGGTTTTCATTAGATTCTTTCCTGTTCTTCTGTATAGCACAGACACAATTCTGGATGAGTGAGGAAGGCAGCATTCATACAGTGTTGCTTACACCACAAACATCATATACACAACACACACTACATACACTAGGTTATTTAATATTCCTAAATTGTCACTTTTATTTTTCTGAAGTGTGAAAATGTGGTGCATGTCAGATACACACAATTTCCTAAGGCTGCGTTCACACTACGTATATTTCAGTCAGCATATGTATATTTCAGCCAGTATATTTCAATCAGTATTGCAACCAAAACTAGGAGTGGATTAAAAACACAGAAAGGATCTGTTCACACAATGGTGAAATTGAGTGGATGGCCGCCATATAACAGTAAATAACTGCCATTATTTCAATATAACAGCCGTTGTTCTCAAATAACAGCAAATATTTGCCATTAAATGGCGGCCATCCACTCAATTTCAACATTGTGTGAACAGATCCTTTCTGTGTTTTTAATCCACTCCTGGTTTTGGTTGCAATACTGACTGAAATATACATAGTGTGAACGCAGCCCCCTAATGTAGACTGTTTAGGCAATTTTTTTTTCCAACCAGTTCATGTTTGGAGGTTTTTTTTGCTGGAAAGGGGTGTGGCTTGAGGGATATATGGTTCATTTCTGGCATCATTTGTTTAACACAATGGGGGGGATTTACGAAGACCGACGTACAAGTAAGCCGGTCTTATATTAGGCCCCTTCCTCTTTTCCCCGGCAGGATACACTAAAAGGCACATGCTTCGTAGTGAATCTGTCCAGCTGGGCACCCGAATCTGCGCCCAGCATAAAAAATATATTTAGATTTTGATCATGATTTACGCCTGCAAGCACACCTCCTCCCCACCTTATCACGCCCCCGCAAACTTCGCCAACCCGCCCATAGGGCGAGTGGGGCATATGGAAGGCGTATGCAAGGGAGCAGGGTGCCTTGGATTACAAGCATAATTTGTTCCAGGACTGCGCTTGTAATCCAAATCACTTTTAAACCAAAGCAAATTTTCCCATTAGAAATAATTGCAGAAATCAAATGCAGACAATTGGTTCCACACCCCAAAATAATGATTTTTTTAAAATTCTAAATAACATGTAAAACAAATGAAACAAACATTTAGAAACAGCTGAATATGTCATATTATAAGTTACTGTACAGTATAGCAATCAGCATGTGGTGTATCCAATCCAAGTTACTCTTAATGCGAGGTACCACTATATATATATATAATTTCCCCTGCATATATTGTATACAGAACTGCACACTACATAGAGTACATCCACTGACATCTACTATAGTGCATGCTGGTTAGTAAATCCCTGTCCAGATGCAAAATGCAAACTAATTTTCACCTAAATTCATTGGACAAATGTACATCCCTCTAGCAGCCACATCCCTCTGGTTTAAGCTTCAAAACATGAACAAATTGAAAAAATGTTGCCTACACAGTATAGATATTAGTACATGGTGTGTACCTGATGTGCACAAAGAGGACAAAGATTTGATAATTGCAGGATAGTAAATTCCCCCTAATATAGAGAGTTATGTTTCATAATTCACACTGCAGACATGACATTATTATATTCCTCTTTCAGCATGATGTTTCTGTAATTGTACACAGGCCAGCATTAGATCTTCTCATGTTAGCTGGTGGACAGCAGCAAAGACTTAATGATGTGTGAATATGAGGGGTTAGCTTGTGATCTCAGTGTGTAACACAAACACAGTGGCCTCCTACTGTGCCAGGCATTGTACAACACTACATACAGCTTAGCACTGCACACCACTATGTTATACAGTACATTACCTGCACACTACTGTTATACAGTACAATAGCCTGCACACTACTGTTATACAGTACAATACCCTGCACACCACTATGTTATACAGTACATTACCCTGCACACTACTGTTATACAGTACAATACCCTGCACAGTACTGTTATACAGTACAATACCCTGCACAGTACTGTTATACAGTACAATACCCTGCACACCACTATGTTATACAGTACATTACCCTGCACACCACTATGTTATACAGTACATTACCCTGCACACTACTGTTATACAGTACATTACCTGCACACTACTGTTATACAGTACAATAGCCTGCACACTACTGTTATACAGTACAATACCCTGCACACCACTATGTTATACAGTACATTACCCTGCACACTACTGTTATACAGTACAATACCCTGCACAGTACTGTTATACAGTACAATACCCTGCACAGTACTGTTATACAGTACAATACCCTGCACACCACTATGTTATACAGTACATTACCCTGCACACCACTATGTTATACAGTACATTACCCTGCACACTACTGTTATACAGTACAATAACCTGCACACTACTGTTATACAGTACAATACCCTGCACACTACTGTTATACAGTACAATACCCTGCACACTACTGTTATACAGTACAATAACCTGCACACTACTGTTATACAGTACAATACCCTGCATAGTAATGTTATACAGTACAATACCCTGCACAGTACTGTTATAGAGTACATTACCCTGCACACTACTATGTTATACAGTACAATACCCTGCACACTACTGTTATACAGTACAATAACCTGCACACTACTGTTATACAGTACAATACCCTGCACACCACTATGTTATACAGTACATTACCCTGCACACCACTATGTTATACAGTACATTACCCTGTACACCACTATGTTATACAGTACATTACCCTGCACACTACTGTTATACAGTACAATACCCTGCACAGTACTGTTATACAGTACAATACCCTGCACAGTACTGTTATACAGTACAATACCCTGCACAGTACTGTTATACAGTACATTACCCTGCACACCACTATGTTATACAGTACAATACTCTGCACAGTACTATGTTATACAGTACAATAACCTGCACACTACTGTTATACAGTACAATACCCTGCACAGTACTGTTATACAGTACATTACCCTGCACACCACTATGTTATACAGTACATTACCCTGCGCACTACTGTTATACAGTACAATAACCTGCACACTACTGTTATACAGTACAATACCCTGCACAGTACTATGTTATACAGTACAATACTCTGCACACTACTGTTATACAGTACAATACCCTCCTCCCTACTATATTATACAGTACAATACCCTGCACAGTACTGTTATACAGTACAATACCCTGCACACTACTATGTTATACAGTACATTACCCTGCACACTACTATGTTATACAGTACAATACCCTGCACACTACTGTTATACAGTACAATACCCTGCACACTACTGTTATACAGTACAATACCCTGCACAGTACTGTTATACAGTACAATACCCTGCACACTACTATGTTATACAGTACAAGACCCTGCACACTACTATATTATACAGTACAATACCCTGCACACTACTATATTATACAGTACAATACCCTGCACAGTACTGTTATACAGTACAATACCCTCCTCCCTACTATATTATACAGTACAATACCCTGCACACTACTATGTTATACAGTACAATACCCTGCACACTACTGTTATACAGTACATTACCCTGCACACTACTGTTATACAGTACATTACCCTGCACACTACTATATTATACAGTACAAGACCCTGCACACTACTGTTATACTGTTGTACAGTACTATACTGTACATTCCATACTGTCCAGTGTAGTTACACAAAGTATATGCTGCATGTGAGCCCTGCCTCCTGTGTAATAATCCGCTTTACATTATCGCACTTAGGGCTCATTCCCATTTCCATATATTGTATCCATATTTCTTTTGTCTTATCTATCATTGAAACAGACAATATGAAAACCCATTGGTTATACATTTAAATAGTTAACCTGTCTATATACTGTGTTTTCTAACATTCAAATAGCTGTTTCCACATTTGCATTTTTGTTTAAATGCGCTTCTATGTGCATGTTTTTTCTCGACCTGCAGCATGTTTTAAGGGATCCGTATTTGCTGTCATTTTTTAACCCATAGAAGGCATTGCATTGAATTTATAAAAGCATGTTCTTCTTAGTTTACACATCTCCATTTGTTCGGTTTTCTTGCATCTGTAATTCAGAAATGAACAAAAAATATGAAAAACAGAAAATTTCGAACAAAATAAAGACCTAAAACAGATCCAATACAGAAAAAAACCTGATCCATATTACCAATCCATTTTTGTTCTGCAGGTTTATTTTTAAGGTGTGAATAAGGCCTTATACATGAGAATAATACACATCCAATCACTGCACTGATCCAATACACATGGAATTACACACACATAGCGGCACCTTGTATCACACATAGGCTTCCTTCACACATAGTATTTCCATCAGGCTTTTTATTTAACCAAAACCAGAAGGGTTGGGGGGAAAAAAAAACACAGAAACTGTGCAAATCTTTCCATCGGTCATTTGCCCTGTCAGTTCCTGTCCTGGCTTTGGTTGAAAAAAGACCACTCTCATAAACATATACATGCATCATACATATATACTTCATATACAGTCGTACATTTCTACAGACTGATATAAACACATATACCCGTCCTTTTCTCCTATTTCTCAGATTCCGGTTGTCCCTTTTTCCTGTAAAAAAAAAGTTATAATTTTACTTCATGTGTGATAATATTATATTGACTGTAAGGGCCCTATTACACGGGATGATTATCGTGCGAAAAATTGTTATATCGTTTGAATTTAAACAATAATCGTTCTGTGTAATTGCAGGCAACGATCGAAAAATCAATGATCGTTGATTTAAGGCCGTATTCCACGGCCGACTCGTTCCCCGCTCCCTGCTGCCGCTATTACACGCGGGTGAGTCTGGGGAGGGCCGTGGGGGAGCTGCGTGGGGGGGCTGCCCGGTGATAGCTGATGGTCCAGGCAGCCCATAGGATATAGCGGCGGTCTGCTGCCGCTGCTCCTATTCCACAGACAGACAGCAGATCGCTGCTATATAAGTCGTTTGTCTTTTAACATGATGAAAGACAAACAACTTCAAGGATCAGTCAACATGAACAATGTCGGCTGATCATTGCCTCCTATTCCAAATACGGCCGATAATCGATCCGTGGAATAGGGCCTTTAGATGTGAACCTAAAATTATCATTAATCATTCGCTGTAATTCCACATTCGTTCGCTCAAGTTCCGCATTTATTCATTAATCTTTCACTGTAATGGTGCGTTTACGCAGAAAGATTTATCTGACAGATCTTTGAAGGCAAAGCCTGGAACAGACTATAAACAGGGAACAGGTCATAAACAAAAGACTGAGATTTCTCCACTTTTCCAATCCATTCCTGGCTTTGGCTTCAAAAATCTGTCAGATAAATCTGTCTGTGTAAACGCACCCTAATTGCACCTTGATAAACGATCTTAGTAAAAATCGCAATAACGATCGTAGTAATGATCGTAACTAACGACTATTGCTCTGTGTAATATGGTGAACAATTACAGGTTAACGACAAACAATCTTGTTTGCGATTGTTTATCGTTAGTCGTTATTCGTTAAAAATCGCTCCGTGTAATAGGACCCTTAATAAACGAATAACTGACAATGAAATACTTAATGACCACAATATATTATCTATAATAACCACATAGAATTATATTTAGGCCGGGTTTACATATGTCCGGCGGTGCGGCAGCGTTTCCCTCCGGGCAGGAGAAAGCGCCGGAGGGAAACGCATCTTTGAACTGATCCAATTGTTTTCAATGGGATCGTTCAAAATGTGCGGTGGTGAACTAGTGGTCGCCGCATCGCCGGACCATCGGTGCGTTAGGACGCATCTTGCAGCGTCCTGGCGGACCGCCGCTCCGGTGATGCGGCGCTGCACCAATTCGATTGAATAGAGCGCCGGATGCCTCGCCGGGCAGGACGCATGCCATTCGGCTCTGGCATCCGGCGTTCAGGCAAATAGTAGCACAAAATAAACACATCTCTCCCCCTGTGTGCTCTCCCCCTCCCCTATAGTCCCCCCTTGGTCCCCTAGTAGTATATCACCCCCCTGTTTCTCCTCCAGTAGTATATAGCCCCCCTGTTGCCCCCCCAGTAATATTTAGCTTCCCTGTGTGCTCTCCCCCAATTAGTATACAGCCTCCCTGTGCGCTCTCTCCCAGTAGTATATAGCCCCCCATGTGCGCTCTCCCCCTCCCAATTAGCCCCCCTGTGTGCTCTCCCCCTCCCATATAGCCCCCCTGTGCGCTCTCCCCTTGTAGTATATAGCCCCCCTGTGAGCTCCCCCAATTAGTATATAGCCCCCGTGCGCTCCCCCGCAAATCCCATTGAAAATGACAGGAAAACATACTTGGAAAAGAAATTTCAACTGATGAGAGCAACTTGTGACAACTGATGGGAACTGATGACAACTGATGGAAACTGATGGCAACTGATGGTTTTTAATGAAAAGAAGGATAGAAAAACTGATCACAACTGATGCATTTTTGGCATCAATTGTGACATCAGTTGTGGTCAGTCTTTAGGCAAAAAACGCAACTGATGCCAACTTATATATGTAATACACACTGACCACATGATATTATATATACTGACCCCAGAATATTATAAACACTGACCACATAATATTATATATACTGACCCCAGAATATTATATATACTGACCCCAGAATATTATATACACTGACCACATGATATTATATACACTGAAGACATGATATTATATATACTGACCCCAGAATATTATATATACTGACCCCAGAATATTATATACACTGACCCCAGAATATTATATACACTGACCACATGATATTATATACACTGAAGACATGATATTATATATACTGACCCCAGAATATTATATACACTAACAACATGATATTATCCACACTGACCCCAGAATATTATATACACTGACCACATGATATTATTTACACTGAAGACATGATATTATATATACTGACCCCAGAATATTATATACACTAACAACATGATATTATCCACACTGACCCCAGAGTCTTATATACACTGACCACATGTAGTTCACTGTAGTCCCAGAATAGTATATATACTAACCATAATATATATATATATATATATATATATATATATATATATATATATACATACACTGACCACATTATATTACATTCACTATTATATACACTGACCACATGATACACATCCTAGCCCCAGTATATTAAATATGCTAACCACATAATATTATACACACTGACCTCAGAAAAATATATACACTAACTGCATGATATTATATACTCCAACCATATGGTAACTTTTACACTGACCACATGATATTATATATACTGATTCCATAATAGATACCCTATCATATATTATTATATAAACTAACCTCAAGATAGTATACACATGGACACCATGCCATTTTGTACACTGGCCACATGGTGTTATGTACACCAATTATATGGTATTATATAC
Source organism: Dendropsophus ebraccatus (assembly GCF_027789765.1). Taxonomy (NCBI): domain Eukaryota; kingdom Metazoa; phylum Chordata; class Amphibia; order Anura; family Hylidae; genus Dendropsophus; species Dendropsophus ebraccatus. The sequence goes on from NC_091457.1 coordinate 96,395,990, forward strand.
ACTTATCAACTTATATTATAAAGATTTATCCCAAAATATTATTTCTTTTCATCCCATGATATGGTACAAGCTGACCACAGGATATTATATTCAGAGATAGATAGATAGATAGATAGATAGATAGATAGATAGATAGATAGATAGATAATAAATAAATAGATAGATAGATAGATAGATAGGAGATGGATAGATAATAGATAGATGATAGATAGATAGATAGATAGATAGATAGATAGATAGATAGATAATAGATAGATAGATAATAGATAGATAGATAGATAGATAGATAGACAGACAGACAGACAGACAGACAGATAGATAGATAGATAATAGATAGATGTGCACTGACCAATCAACATTACACACACTGACCACATGATGTTACATGTGCCAACCATATAACATACAAAGAAAAAGGCAGCACTCCAATATAACATATCCTATGTTACTGTACTAGTGCAAGGTGTTCCATCATTGATCCTTTGTCACGCTGCACTGCATACACACACACACACACACACATATATATATATATATATATATATATATATATATATATATATATACATACATACTCTTACCTCACATACACTGAAAACAATTACTGTTAAGACAGGAACCACCAATTATAATTACAGAACAACAATTTAAGAAAAAAAAATGTCACAGTAACCACATTACACATAACCTGACTGTACAGATAGGGGGTGTTACCTGGGGGCTAAGGGGTTTTGGAGATTATACATTAAATATTAGTAATATATTATGAACATATATACATAATTGTATATAATAAATATAATTGTGCAGAATAGACATACTTCTCACCCAGATATGTAATAGTCGGCATGCACATTATTATTATTATTATTATTATTATTATTATTATTATTATTATTATTATTATTATTATTATTAGTTCTTCAGGTAAAATCCTCATATATTTGATTATTACTCTGTGTAGAGATCGGCTGATTCCGGTTCCCGGGAGCAGCAGACAGGAGGCTCAGGCAGCGGATTTCAGGTGTATATTGGTGGGGGGTTATATTATATTGGCGGGGGTTATATTATATTGGCGGGGGGTTATATTATATTGGTGGGGGGTTATAGGATTCCCTTTGTTTTAGTTGTTGTTTCTTTGTTTTCTTTCTTATTTCTTTCTTTCTGTTTCTTTGTGTTGGATTGTTCTGCTTTGTGTAGAATACCATTACTGTATGTGGGAGAGATTGCAACCAATAAACGATAGTATAATGTAGTATAATAAAAATATTAAATCAAATGTAGAGAAGAAGCTGTGAGTGGCGGCAGACGGAGATATATATATATATATATATATATATATATATATATATACTCAGAGATGCGGCAGAGAGACATATAGTAGTGTTTCTTCCATGTAATGTCTATAGATAAATAGCAATTAAGATTTATAGAGAAATAGACAAAATGTGCTCACACAAATACAAATGAATATGAGAATAATATTATATTTTATTAAAAACCATCTTCCTAGGAATACCCCTGATTCGTGAGAAAATGGGTCACACGTTGCAGTGGCGGCTATATGGTCATGCTGGGAGTTGTAGTTCTTACTAAAATGAATAATCATCCTCCTTATCGAGCTGTGATGTCAGCATATAATGGCCGGCATGTGAGGATATGGCAGGGCCACAGTGTGAGGACTGTGATAGTATGGGTCCCTGGCAGCCAAATGTCTAATGAGATGGTGGGGGGCTTGTGGGGTGCAGCCCCCAGACGCCTCCAGCTTATCGCCCAGCACAACGTCTGTCTGTAATGGAATTAGTGACCTGATATCTCAGGGAGAGCCCCTCCCCCCCTCACCTGCATAAGGGACAGTCCACACCTCTGCGATACTTCCTAGGTTGTTGATTCATGAGAAGAAAATCTGTTTTATCTGTTCGATATGTATATCTGTGTATATTATGTCATATGCATTGTTTAGCTTCCCAGTTGTCATCTACCTCATAAATATTAATATCTATCAATATCTATCAATTTCTCTCTTATAAACATCGCGCATTAGTTATTTATTTATTTATTTGTTTATTTATCTTCATCGTTAATATCCTCTATCTAGATATCTACAGTATCTATCTCATTAAATATCACCAATCTATCCCATTATATCATCTATCTATCTCATTATATTATCTATCTATCTATCTATCTATCTATCTTCTATCCTATCTATCTATCTATTTCAGTATAGTATCTATCTATCTATCTATCTATCTATCTATCTATCTATCTATCTATCTACCTATCTCCTATCTATCTATCTATCTATCTATCTATCTCCTATCAATCTATCTATCTATCTATCTATCTATCTCCTATCTATCTATTTATCTATCTATCTATCTATCTATCTATCTACCTATCTCCTATCTATCTATCTATCTCCTATCTATCTCCTATCTATCTATCTATCTATCTATCTATCTATCTATCTATCTACCTATCTCCTATCTATCTATCTATCTATCTATCTCCTATCTATCTATCTATCTCCTATCTATCTATCTATCTATCTATCTATCTCTCTATCTCCTATCTATCTCCTATCAATCTATCTATCTATCTATCTATCTATCTATCTATCTCCTATCTATCTATTTATCTATCTATCTATCTATCTACCTATCTATCTATCTATCTATCTATCTATCTATCTCCTATCTATCTATCTATCTCCTATCTATCTATCTATCTATCTATCTATCTATCTATCTATCTCCTATCTATCTATCTATCTCCTATCTATCTATCTATCTCCTATCTATCTATCTATCTCCTATCTATCTATCTATCTCCTATCTATCTATCTATCTCCTATCTATCTATCTATCTCCTATCTATCTATCTATCTATCTATCTATTTCAGTATATTATCTATCTCCTATCTATCTATCTATCTATCTATCTGTCTATCTCATTACATTATTTATCTATCTCATTATTATCCTCTATCTATGGTGTATCTATCCTGTAAGCAGCATTACATTACGGATAGATGAGGGGTGTCAGCAGGAAGGGTCACTGCCCTGAAAAGTGACCAAAATTAAACAATATTTTGCAATAGTATTTTTCTTTATTCTATCGCTATGTCCTGCATCACTCCCTGTCTAGAATATTATTGTGTGTTGGACTGGATCTTCTTTTCAGCGATATCGATCAGATAACGGGCTTCTATTTAGTGTGTACTGGCGGCTGCGTGACCCCAGTGATTATATGCGGTATTGTATGTTGTATTGGAGTAATTATATAATGTATGCCATATATATATATATATATATATATATATATATATATATAGTAATTGTATAATGTATACTATATATTGTGTTGGAGTAATTGTATAATGGATGCTTTATATATATTGTAATATAGTCATTATATAATATATTGTAATGGAGTAATTGTATAATGTATGCTATATATAGTATTTGTATAATATATTGTAATGGAGTAATTGTATAATGTATGCTATATATAGTAATTGTATAATATATTGTATTGGAGTAATTGTATAATGTATGCTATATATAGTAATTGTATAATATATTGTATTGGAGTAATTGTATAATGTATGCTATATATTGTAATATAGTAATTGCATAATGTATGCTATATATTGTATTGGAGTAATTGTATAATGGATGCTTTATATATAGTATTTGTATAATATATTGTAATGGAGTATTTGTATAATGTATGCTATATATAGTAATTGTATAATATATTGTATTGGAGTAATTATATAATGTATGCTATATATTGTAATATAGTCATTGTATAATATATTGTAATGGAGTAATTGTATAATGTATGCTATATATAGTAATTGTATAATATATTGTATTGGAGTAATTGTATAAAATATGCCATATTGGTTTAGCTTTAGACTATGCAAAGTGATAAAGTGATGAAACTCTATACCATACAAGCCATTGTATTGTGTGAGCTATATATGCAGTGATTCTAATTGTATACTATATAGTGAAATGTATTGCATTGTGCTATATATAAAGCAATAGTTTATAATATACTATATATTGTTATAAATTATATATACTGTGACCGAATGCTATATGCGCAGCTATATATTTTATACTAAATATGGCTGCTTATGGTTGTTATATACTGTGTGAATAGGTATCATGTAATGCAGCTGCAGCATCATTGCCCTGATCTGCAGATCATCTTGCTGCGACTTGTAGTTCTATAATCCAAACAAAAACACGATAGCCTCCCCCAACCTCATTGCCAAGAGATATGTCAGGGTCATTATAATAAATCTGGGGAGGGGTCACTAGTGAGCAGCAGGTAGGATGAATGCTGAGTGTCCTCCCTGTCGTCTCCTTTTGTAGTGTCTCTGTCCAGGGGTCAGCAACACCTTATGTAAACGTGCCCCCCCATCCCCACCACCACCTCAGCCCCATCCCCACCACCACCATCAGCATCAGCTCCGTGTTAATTAGAAGCAGGCAGAGAAGAGAGAGGAGCAGGCCTGTCTGCTGTGTCCATGGGTGGTCTGCAGTCTGATAAACACAGGCCCCTCGCAAAGCTGCAGTCTGCACCTATATACATACACTGGGGCTCAGGTTACACTTAACTCCTCCGCAGTCTACTGTTCCACTTAACCAATTAGCTGCTGCACAGAAAGGGTCCTCTGTGAGACCCTCCAGCCTCCAGGAAAACACAATGCCCCCCCCCCCCCCCCCCCCCCAACCCAATCTTACAATCCGATACACAAGTCAATCATATTCTATACAGGAAGCATACTGGTGATAAAAAGAAACCAAAATACGTGTACAGCATGTATACGTTTATTACAAGGCATACTTCCCAGGAGATAGATAGATAGATAGATAGATAGATAGATAGATAGATAGATAGATAGATAGGAGATAGATAGATAGGAGATAGATAGATAGATAGATAGATAGATAGATAGGAGATAGATAGATAGATAGATAGATAGATAGATAGATAGATAGATAGATAGATAGATAGGAGATAGATAGATAGATAGATAGATAATAGACAGATAGATAGATAGATAGATAGGAGATAGATAGATAG